>NC_060209.1:10442500-10742500 GCF_021130785.1 Homalodisca vitripennis | reverse complement strand
TCCATATGACATTACCAAAAATATTTCATCTTAAAATCTTAAATTTTAATGAATTTTCTATATAAACAAGTATGAATTCTTCCACAGGATTTCAGTGAGCGTTATTAACACCTATTACTCATTAGGATGTCGAAGTGTATCTTCTGTCTGACTATAAGTTGTAAATTTTCCTTCCGATTCTTCAGCCTGTTCATCTATTCATAGCACATTACATTATCTATAAACTTGTAATTTTGTATTCAAATCAAGTAAAGCCCGTTACAAGACATGTATTTTAGAGTAAACCTACCTTGTAATGTAGTGTAAATGCAGGTTACATGTACTTACAACGTAGCAGCTAGTACTTGTAAAATAAACAATAATATTGTTCTAGGCTGTAAAGCACTATCAAGCCTGTGTGGTTTACAAATAATGACTACGGATTCTTAGAAAATACACATTTATTTATATTTAAGAATGTCTACAAAATTCCAGAACTTGATGTGACGTGATGTAGTATGATACGTGACGCGGGGTGTCGTTAACATGAGCTGTCACAAGCCTCTCGTCACACTGTCACAACGTGATGGAATATGTCGTAACATAAACAGAGGTCTATTTTGTTGCTTGTTACTGACTTAAAACTAACCAGTTAGCGAACAAGGGTTGTCGAAACATTGAAATATTTTTTTGTAGGCCTATATGTATGTTTGTATGCAATTAATGCAAAACATGTTTCTAGCTTATAATTATAATTAAAACTTATGAATTTACAACAAAAACCAACCTTAGCTTTCAACGCAACTATTTCAATATGAGACAATTTTAATTACGCACTTTGATAGTTTTATCAATAAGGAGATAGAAATTTGTCGGGTCCAGTTTGACCAGGTAAGACCATAGTTTGGTAGATCTTAGGGGCATTGACCTTTAGAAGAGTGTAGTAACTTGGCTAAAGGTAAGGGTATTTCTAATTACCTATCAACATCAGGGTGGCTTCTTAGTGTGGTTCTCAGTATTAGGAGTGTTTTTTATGAGTCAACATAATAAGGATGTAATGAGATGACAAAATCCACGCAAAAAAATAAATTAGTTAGTTTGGTATGTGTAGACCGCGAAGTCTTATTACAAATCCAACAGCAATCATCAGAGTTAGAGTACACTTAAAGGTGTCTAAGTCTTAAACTAAAATTAAGTTCTGGTGCTGTTTAAAGAACCGGCATATACTACCCAGCTCTACTTCAAAGAAAAAAAACCAAGAACTATTTTGAAAACGTCATATTTGCAACTAAATATTCAGTTCTTCAGTGGAAGCGAAATGCAAAAATACACTTATATTTGTGATGGATCAAAAGTGAAGATAGATATTGCTGTACGGCACCAGCCTGGGTAAGTTGCATTTGTTTGGTTTTTGGAAATATATCTTTAAATGGGTTTGATCTAGAAATATAACGTTCTCTTTAATGTTGCATCAACAGTTATCTTACCGCATACCGTCACGTGAATGTGTGTGTGCAAGAACAGATATCCTTAAGAGTACAGCAAAAACATTTAGAGACAATGTAGTAAAAATTTCGTACAACTTCGCATCCAATGAAGTAGGTAATCTTTATTCAAGCTCGCTTGAAACTTAAACTAACTTAAATAATATTTGGAATCAGAGCTAATTAACACATTAGGCAATATTCAGAAATATTCGTTACTCAGTTGAAACACTAATTCATAAAAACTCACTATTTTTTACTCTGATAAGACTATACCTTTGAAGTTTGTTTTTGACGATGGACGGATTGTGGAGGAAGCAGGATAAAAAAATGTACAGATTTGACCGATTGCAAATGTCCGAAAAAATCCTGTTTCCTTCATAAGGCTATACCATTAGGTTATTCAACGGTAAAAATGGCATTGGTATTAAAAAAATGCTGTGATTAAGCCTTTATTTAGGTAGTAATGAATTAAATGTAAATACATTTTAAATCTTCAATACAATTATTGAATTCCGTAAGGTAATTATCGTTGGTAAAAAACTGCCAATGTACTAGTTTAGTATAATGCCCTCAAAAGATTTATATTAATTTAAGGGGTTCGTAAAACATTTTTTTATGTTCTATAAATATAATTCACATGCAACGTCTCAGAATTGCAATACTATTAAATTTGGTTTTATGATAAAATCTCAACAAAAATACTGCAGGATTATGTTTAGCAGGATTTTAGACATCTTAGAAAGACTCGTGTAACTAACTAAATTTTATGATAGTGCTGTGTTTTCTGCCAAAATATAAATATATATATTATTTAAATAAATCTGTGTGTGCCAATTTTGTTCATAGTAATATAATATGTGTAGGTTCTATCAACATATGATCATGAGTGTTACGCGTCGATCCTATGAAAATAAACCCTCAACCAAGTTTTGGTTACGTCAGTGCATGTTTACCCACATCGCCATGAATTATTAAACGATGGAGGTCCTCTAAACATACTCTCTCTCAGACGCAGTATCGTACATTCTCCTTTAAGCATATTTGCTACACTGTTATTTTATAACTTTAGTGCAACTAACATATATGACTGGTGTAAAATAGTTGTACAACGGTAGTATAACTTTTTCTGGGTGATTTTAAGTGTCTTATTTAGGATCTAGATACAGTTCAATTCTATGGAGAATAAAAAGATATCATGTAAATAACGTCTAAAAATGATACAATAAACAGTATTATTATATAATTGTTTATATATTTAACGTATCTATTTAGAATCAAGATGAAATTTTGCCATACATTTATAAAACATACAAGTATAGGCTAATAAAAAGATAAACAAGAAGTATGAAATAAGACATGTTCCTTTTACACTACAAATAAACTAGGGAACCTCATGCATATATTGCTATTACAACCTCCTAAAAGATTTGTGCGCTTTTTCTCATGTTTTCGATAGATTTGTGTTACTTATTACAATTGAGGAAAATATTTAGGTTTCCTCTTCATTTACAACAAGAAAAATGGCAACAAACCATCTACTGTCTGTCATGTAAGGGACTTTACAGAACTTATCTGTGATCCCGTTGCCCAGGAAATGCGGGATAAAAATCGCCTGAGAACACTTATTTCAAAGATTAAGCCGTCTCAAAAAATATAAAAACGTTAAATATATGGAGTGAACACAACCTCTCATAGTATCAACTGATGTAATTTAACCCGAGATACTTGTACCTGACACGAAGTGAACCACCGCACTTACTGGAAGTCTGATACATAGGTGCCTAGGTAAATACATAATCTTAATATAATAATCTATCTATATCTATAATAATAATAAATTTTTCATAAGGAAATATGAAATCCCTTTTAAATTCATATATACATGACTAGGAGGACCCTTTATTGGAATCAGGCAACAACATGTTTCTTGTGTCTTTCACAGGCCATTGGATGAGTCGGACTGGCGACTGATCCTAGTCGACGAACTCGCGTGTTTCTTTTGTTAAATATCTTTGTCAGTGGCTCCTGACCAGTGACCATCTTACCTACCTCTTTCTTCTCGCTCATTGTGTGGATGAATGAATTTTATATTCTACACAAGAAGAATTTCGTAAATTTTTTATCTTTCTTAAACTCAAGTTACTTTAATTTTTAAATTTAATTCCTCCATTGAAGATACAGTTATATTAATTTCAAATGACTGTGTATTACAATTAATTAAGAATATAGTCCATTATTTTGGTTTAAATGTATATTGAGCTAAACGGGAGAATACGGCACAACATTCGTATTAGAAAATCATAAAAAATGTTATTTTTTATGGCAACACTCATTAATCAGTAAAGTGAGTCCAGTAGAGTATATAGCTCTGTACCATGTAATAGTTAATTTTACCACTAAGATATAATATTGGTACAGAAATTTAAAAATGGCATTCTACATTTTCTCGTGTACCGTCTTTAAGTTTATTCACGTGACATTTTCCTCAACCTGGTTTGCACTCTTAATATAATATATTTCCATTTTAAACCATTCAATTGCATTAAAATATTAACGTTACGTTTCAAATATACATAGTTCAGCATATTTGTAAAACAAAGTAATGGTAAATATCAGACATGGACATGTGTTATACTACTACGTGAGGTCTGCAGGTTGATGGATAACCAGCCTGGAGGTCGAGGCTGATTGATGCGGGCTCCTGCAATTGAATTTTTATCAAACTTCTGCTGCCATGTTCCATCTTACAGCTGAATTTCAACATTCGGTAAATATAAAATAAACTTATAATTACTAATTTAACATTGATGAAACTTACTTTATGTTTTCTTTGTTCTATATTTAGTGACCGTTAGCGAAAATTATAACTACAATACTCGTAATAATTTATTCTATTCTAAGCTAAATATTTCAATACACTTATAGTAATAAAGCTTCGTTTTAATTTTCGTTTTTAAATCTGTTACTAATGGTATAAGAAGTATATAATGTCAAATGTATAATTAAAATTAAAATTTAACCAGAGCATGGTCAAAGTACAATGGGCTGCAATTACTTATGAATAAATTTTTAAAGATTATTTTGAATAAATGTAAGACCCGTATTTTCGTTCTTCATTAAATGCTTATAGCACTCATGTTAATTTAATTTTATAATCCCTGAATGATAATTTGTTTTCCTACGAATTTCATGACTATGAATACTATAGTATATTTATTATACAGGGTGAGTTTTAAGTCCCTTCCCCCCTATTTTTTTTTAAACCGTAAAAGTTAGGAGGTTTAAACTCCGTACATATTCGTTAGACCTAAATATCTTGTTTTTCATGGGTTCATTGACTCTCCACCTCCAATGGGGGACGGTCCACAAGGAGTAAGCCGAGATTCTTAAATGTAAGCATAGGTTGATATGCACATCAAATTAAAGGTCTCTGTAAGTAGAATACAATGCCGCAAACCGGACCTCAAAAGGTTCATCCTAATGAAAATTACAGGGTGTTAAAATGTACAAAATAGTAATGTGTTATTATCTGCGTTTTATCGCGCAACTTTTTAAAAGTTCATTTAAAAACAATTTTTCTATTGCTGTTTATTCTTTAAAAGAAACTTTATTTTGTTGTGTTTAATGATTTTAAGGGATCACTGGAAGTCCGAGATCTAGGAGTTAACTAAAGGATTTAATAAGAAGTTGGTCATGTGATGTGTCGTTTTAACATTGCCTTTTAACGCTGGAAACGGTGCTACAATCTGAATTAAAAAAGGAGAATTCGTAATTTTGTTAATAATAATTTTGTACAGAATCTGGGGTCTGCATTTTTAAATGTAATCTTTGACATAGTCCCTGTGTCGTTGTAAAAGTGAAAGTTGTTTGTTATCTGGGAGACATGTTATGTTTGGTTTCAGTTACTTGGGCCATTAAGTATCTGACCTTGTTAGTTGCAGTGTGGCTACTGACCTTGTTAGTTTTAGTGCTGTTAAAGTTAGAAACATGTCTCGCACTCTTCAAGAAAAAGTTGACATGGTGTTTATTTTTGGTGCTTCTGGGAATAATTACCACGAAACATGAGACGATTTAATGAAAACCATCCAGAAAGACCTGTTAGCAGAACTTATTTAAGGCAGTTAATAACAAAATTTAGAGAGACTGGTAGCGTTACTGATGCAAAACGTTCAGGCCGTCCTCCTTTGTCAGAAGAAGTTGATTTTGTGGTTCTTTGTACAGTCGTGGAAAATCCTCAAACCTCTTCGAGACAAATAGCAGACAATATCGGGGTATCACAACGCAAAGCAATAACTACCCTGAAGAAGCACAAAATTTCATCCCTACAAAATTATGCTACATCACGCATTAAATGAAGATGACCCGGACAGAAGATTTCAGTTCTGTGAAACTATGGATAGACTAATTATAGCAAATCCAACAACCGTAAATAATATCTGCTTTAGTGATGAGAGTACATTTTACGTAAATGGTTTAGTGAATAGACACAACTGCCGATACTGGGATAACTCTAATCCCCATGTTCACAGAGAACATCATACCCAGTATCCCCAGAAAGTAAATGTTTGGGCAGGTCTCTTTGGTAACCACGTGATTGGACCACTGTTTATTGACGGAAATTTAAATGGAGAAAGTTATTTACATATGCTCCAAAATAATATACATCCATTAATAGAAAATACAATTCGCACTAATGTTGGGGAGTTTAATCGAGAAGAAGTAAGGTTCCAGCAGGACGGTGCTCCTCCACACTACGATGTTAATGTTCGTGGTTACCTTAATGTACATTTTCGTGAGAAGTGGATAGGACGACGCGGGGCAATAGAATGGCCGGCACGGTCCCCTGACTTGAACCCACTGGATTTTTTTTGTGGGGACACTTGAAGTCTGTGATTTATTGTACACCAGTCGCATGTGTGGAAGATCTTCGGAACAGAATTACTGAGGCCTGCAGGAAGGTAACACCAGAAATCCTAACCCGTGTAAGGAGTGAATTTGTTAACAGACTATACTACTGTCAGGAAGTAACAGGCAATCAGTTTGAGCATCTACTACAATAAAAGGGTAAGTAACAACCTACTAGTATCGGAATCATACAATATTAGAACCGGAATCGCTGTTGAAATAAAAATAAATGGGTCTAAAACCTTTGTAAGACAACAATTCTTTAAATAAAATACTTACAAGGTGACACAACACATGATCGACTTCTTATTAAATCCTTTAGTTAACTCCTAGATCTCGGACTTCCAGTGATCCCTTAAAATCATTAAACACAACAAAATAAAGTTTCTTTTAAAGAATAAACAACAATAGAAAAATTGTTTTTAAATGAACTTTTAAAAAGTTGCGCGATAAAACGCAGATAATAACACATTACTATTTTGTACATTTTAACACCCTGTAATTTTCATTAGGATGAACCTTTTGAGGTCCGGTTTGCGGCATTGTATTCTACTTACAGAGACCTTTAATTTGATGTGCATATCAACCTATGCTTACATTTAAGAATCTCGGCTTACTCCTCGTGGACCGTCCCCCATTGGAGGTGGAGAGTCAATGAACCCATGAAAAACAAGATATTTAGGTCTAACGAATATGTACGGAGTTTAAACCTCCTAACTTATACGGTTTAAAAAAAAATAGGGGGGGAAGGGACTTAAAACTCACCCTGTATACTACATATACTATAGTATATTTTATTGGATTCGATGAGCTGCAAAAGCTCTTTACGAAGTATCACGAAAGACATAGTGGCCACAAATATTATAGCTGACGAACGATTTTAAACACAAAGAGATTCAAATATTCCAAAACCCTTGATGAGTTCTCCTTCTTTAGATGTACGTGTTAGGGTTATTTTTACTCTGATCATATTGAAAGTAACCGTCTCCTTTCATGAATACTGTAGGGCAGCATCTTTTACCATTCTCTTTCGTCCGTGTATCGGTGATTGCTAATTATGTAACGGTGATATCAGCATCATGAGCTATATATACAAAACGGTGGTTGGACTGGGATTCAAGAACAGTTGTGCAGTGTTGGTAACCGGTGTTGGTACCGACTACCCGATATGACGTTATAAACTACCGATCTATGTCATTGATTCCCAAAGTAAACGCATTTCATTTGCTCAATTCCCTGCTTTTAAGACAATGATATCTGAGCATCAAGATAATTAGTTAATAGGTTATCTCTGACCCACTGCAGCCAAACAGCGTCATCTTTTATCGAACACGATTACTTTATGCTGAATTTTAATGCCGAATTCCTAGAAAAATTAAGAATATTGTTCTCTGCAGTAGCTAAATTACTTGTTTATATTTGTTTCAATACAATGAGAAGTTATTTTGGATCGTGTGGATCATCCACCTACTCCAAGGTTTTAAATAAGGTGGATTAACTTCTTTATTGTAGGTGCCACCGCTTCCCCGACCTTTCCTTTAATCATTTGTTTTGAACTTTTCCATGTATTTTTACTTTTATGTTCATAGTAAGACAAACATATTTAACGAAAAATCTCTTTCTTTTCAATCTGCACTGGCACATACTACGAACATTTTAAAATATACGGTTTTTGACCGGTATGATGTTACTTTGGGGGGTGGGGGGGTTTATAAAAATACCAACCCTAAAATTTCTAAATGATTATAAACTACGTATTTTGTATTATTTTTAAAATTATATTATCGTTTGGAGATAAAAAGGGATCTATAAAGGTTCCAATTACACAATTATAGCGAATGTCAGCCCACGGATACATAGCTCTCTGTTGTAGCTCCCTTGTCGTCGGCAATAATGAGTTCTTTGTAACGTTCTCTCCGAACAGTGACATTTACATAACAGTGAATGTTTTATAAACATTCCAATTAAGATGTTAAAAAAATCTTAATAGATTTATATTAATTTAAACGTTGCAGATTTTGTGTACTATATTCTATTAATAAATAATAATATAAACAAAATAATTGAATCGAAAAATTAAAGCCTGTTCGGTGTACTGCTAACACGCCCGCCCGGCAAGTGAGAGATCCGAGTTCGAATCCCGGTGGAGCAAGTACTTTTTTATTCATCTTTATGAAAATTCAATCGGGCTATTACCTTTAAATTTAAATTTACATAATATAGCATCCATTGGAGACCAGAATTAGAGAAAATTAGAAGTAATTGGATCGTTTGCTAATATGTTTTTTAATTGGTAGAGAAATAACAAAATTTAACGTGTACAGCCCATGTATGCATAATTTTATTACACCTGTAAATTTAAGATTGTAGTACTATATTGGAAGTAAAGGATATCTAACTATAAAATTATAGTTTAATTTTGTTTCCATTAAGTGTACTCCCTCGAAAGTTACACAAAGGCATTTTAAAACTCTATATACTCTATATTAGGGGTTAAGAGAACATCGAGACTTGGGACTGGCCAATGGTAACACACAATTGGCTTCCTAAAAACCCCTATTTATATACGATTATGCTATGTTGCATATTTTTGTGGTATATATATTCATGAAAATGAAAACTTACTTTTACAATCGAAATACTAAACAAACCCCTAAAATTTATATGTAAAATTTGGTGATCGATCTTTGACTAAGATAATCTTTTAAATGTTTGGACTTATTGTAGTTGGTATATGAGGTTTCAAAAAAGTCTCTCGATAATAAATACAATGGATGTGTATCCTCGAATAGGCGGATAGCTTTTTTTTACTTCTATAACTTCTTTGATACCTTGAGTTACCGAAACTCCCTTTCAGTAATAAAATATGATATTTCATTATGCAAAGTTATCTAATGATTTATGCATGTTATTTTTTTGACATTTAATTAATAGTTTACTACCGGGTTAGGAGCAATATAGCTAAATATTTCCTACTTAACGTAGAAGTGTTCTTCCCTTATATTATAAATATTTTTCACATTTTAACACTAGCAGTTAATTCTGGAAATTCTTTTTTGAGACATCGTTTGAGCCACTTGGTTTAACTGATGTTTGAAACATTTTATAAATATTAAAATTATATTTATAAAATATGATTAAAAATTTTAAAAATTCATTTTTGTCTGACTTATTTTCTGTCCGAACGACACCTCAAGAAGGAACTGAATATTATGAACTTAATATTTTGTATGAAGCTTCGTTTCAATATAGGCTAAATCATGTTCGATGATGGTGCATATCACTCTATAGGATTTGGCTGAGCGTTAGCAAACCGTTATACATAGATCTTACAGGTAACCTTGATGGTAGCGAGAAAATCACAGAAAAAATAAATATTTTAAAAACAAACTAAATACGATCGTACACCATGTGCACATATAAAATAACACGTGCAGACTTGGTTTTGGAAATTTTTCATGCAACCTTATCAAGGCCTTATAAGGTTAAACGTGGAGTACTCCTGCAACATTCTCTCTAAATCTGTAAAAATTTATCAATTCTTATAGTCTTTATAATAAACCTTTTCTTTTTTTATGGAAATCTATAGTTTTCATTGGTCATGTCATGGGCCGTAAATAATAGTTTACAAAACAACAAAGCAGGCAAATGTAAAGTTTTGAAAAATTTTTAAACAAAAACCTATGGTTTTAAAGCCTTTACAACGTGTTTGTCAAATTTGTTGTAACGTGTTTCTATTTTATTCAATTTCTTCCTAACGTGATGTAACAAGAAATTTAGTTATTGAGATTACGGTAGCTTTTATAATCACTCTTCTCTTATTAAGAATTTGAATCAAGCCATCATGTCAGAATGTAAATGAAACTCGTAGCACAAAGTAGCAGTTTATTTTCTTGGAAGCCCAGTACATCTGATCAATTAATTATGTTCAATTAAATCGCTCTCTTTATGTCTGTATATTCAGGTGTAGTTTCTAATCAACATATATTATTTTAGTCATAAGTGACATTTCCAGTTAACTAGTAGAGTTTTATCAGATTACAGATATGATCAAAGGGGTGGCTCGGTATTATCAGATTGGCTCGTAGTACAATTTAAACTCTGGGTATTTTAGCTTTATTGCTCATATATATGCTCATATATATATATATATATATATATATATATATATATATATATTAGTAAAAAATTAATTAAATAAATGAGGATTAGATCTTCAGAATGTAACTTCCAAGTCTTAATGCACAGCATAGTGCAGTATCCTCACTACTGAAGTCCCACATTTCTATAGCACTAACTACGTGTCATAGACTGTTTTCCTCCTCAAAAATACTAATCCATAAAATGTATTACCACCATGATTTTTCTAACAAGAAAGAATGCAATCAGGTAAAAAATAATGGATAATAAAAGAAGGGTGCCGACTGGTGGAGAGCTAACCGTACTGCTTCTGAACATCCGTTGTCACATTGTTTACTAGTGACTGCATATTAAAAAAAAATCGTTGGTTTCGATAAATGCGATTTTTGTACATTGGGACAATAGAGGACATTAGAGGACAATAACAGAATCGGTATAGCAAAAGGTTTTAATTACTCTATCAACACAGACTTGCGATTTTTATTTTAAATATGTTATTTAAATTACAAAAGAGTATTACATAATATTTGGTCATTCTTTACTAGATAAATTTCGTCCCTTCTAACACAACTAAGTCACTGTTCATTATTTATTTTGCTAATAAACATTGTGTAATCTCATATGGGTAAATTAATCTATACATAATATCTAAGTTTTCTTGGTTAAGATGAAAGAAACCTTTTGTGTACATGTAAGCACAGAACCGTGGACGTCAGAAGCTGTAGTTAGTCCACTAATGAAGGCTATTCAAAGAGAAGCTCAAAGATGACGTCATCAACGGGATGCTGACTCATAGAGTCACTTCAACTAAACGTTCAAGTAAACTGTAATGAGTGATGCTCTATTTTGTGTAAAGCTTTACGTGCAGCAAGGGCTTCATGTCCTGTCTCACATGCGCGAAGCATTTTACCAGTAATATAAGATATCGTAGCCGTATGCGACAGGTATAAAAATATATTTTAATAACACCAGAACTTTCTTTATATAAGTTTTACGGATTTAGACGGAAATTGATTGATTTCAGATGAAATATAACTAATTATTCCTTAGTATAGGTAAAAGCTGTCTTCACTTGTATTCTTAATATTTGTTAACATTTTAACGTCAGCAGTTAATTCTGGAAATTACTTTTAGTTTAATTGTTCAAGCCACTTGGTGTGACTGATATTTTACATATTTTATTTAAATTAAAATTAAAAAAAAAACATATTGTACTTCCCACATAATTACACTATAAATTATCTCATTTCCATACATGCACGTCCAAGAACATCCGCATCATGTTGTAGCAGTGATAATAATTAGTGTAACAAAAAAAGATAATAACCCATGTTAATAACAAGCGCGTTACATAAAATGTCACTAATAGCATCACATATATAAAGGTCTTCATCGAAGAACACTCCACAACCTGTTTTATAGTGATAAGAAATTGTGTAACAAAAGAGAGGTGATAGCCCTTGTTCATAACAAGAGAATTTCACACAATGTCACTAATAGCATCACATATACAAATGTCTTCATCGAAGAACACTCCGCAACCTGTTGTATAGTGATAACAAATAGTGTAACGAAAGAGATATGATAGCCCATGTTCATAACAAGAGCATGCCAGACAATGTCACTAATAGTATCACATATATAAATGTTTTCATCGAAGAACACTCCGCAACCTGTTGTATAGTGATAACAAATAGTGTAACGAAAGAGATATGATAGCCCATGTTCATAACAAGAGCATGCCAGACAATGTCACTAATAGTATCACATATATAAATGTTTTCATCGAAGAACACTCCGCAACCTGTTGTATAGTGATAACAAATAGTGTAACGAAAGAGAGATGATAGCCTGTGTTCATAACAAGAGCATGTCAGACAATGTCACTAATAGTATCACATATATAAATATTTTCATCGAAGAACACTCCGCAACCTGTTGTATAGTGATAACAAATAGTGTAACGAAAGAGAGGTGATATTCCATGTTCATTACAAGAACTTTCGTTTAAAAAATGTGTAGGATTTAGACGGAAATGTAAAACACTAGTTAAATAGGATTATATCTCAAGAAACGTTTTTATTCTGGAACAATAATACAGCATGTTTCGTTCAAACTATTAAAAAACCGCAAAAAATAACTATAATTGCAACTTTCAACTATTTTGACTCTACGTTTATATACCCACATATATTAATTATTTTATTTTCATTTGTTCAACGTCTGCAAACCCTATATCTGGAGAGGCTGGATAATTACTTTTTTGTCTGTTTATGTACATATATTTCTGTTTGCGGAATATCTTGATTGAAAAAACTGAGTTTTCTTTATTTTCATTCGTTTTTTGGTTAACTATTTAATAAAAACTGCAAAAAATTCTATAAGGTTTTGTTTCTAAGTGTCTTTAGTTTTTCTCTACAAAATATGAATTTACTCATTTTCGTTTGGTAGTTTCTGAGATTCCTTAAACTGCAGTTTTATATTGTAGAAACATTAAATGTTCAATTAATTAAATAATTTTTTCGGAAGGGTGTTTATATTTATAAATTATACTAAAGAAGAGCGTGTTAAAGTATTACACCTTCGTTACATCATAAATACGTCACAGTAGGAACCAGGACTTTAATATTAGAATTTAAAAATCCAAGTTGAGTAGCCTAATCCAATGTTATATGAGTGAATACTTTATTCTGAACGCCTCAAAAGGAACCATAACTTTCATAACAGGAGAATAGAATACCAAGTAAATAATCCAAAGTTATGTTAATGAATAATATACTCTAAGTGCGTGAAAAGGTACTAGTAAGTTTATAATAGCACTTATAACGAAACAGTCGAATGATCCCAAGTCATGTTAGTGAATAACGTATTCTGAGCGAACGAAATCAAGTAAACTCTCAGAGAAGTTCTCAGAGCAGGAGCACGCACCAGACAGACACAAAGCTCTAAAGTCCCAACTTAGATTGAGATCAACGCCTGTGAAATTAGTGTTGCCTATGGCTTGGTACTTAACTGGGTACGATTATTACTCGTGACTACCTTAAAATAAAAAATATATTTATATAAAATAGTGCCTGCTCATTTGTTAATTTCATTTGCTTGAGGGCCAGTAAACGGCTCGGTTTGGTGTAAGATTCACACCTAAATCCTTACTATCATCAAAAATGTTAAAAAGCATCGTTTAAGCTCGATCTGTTTTATGCTTAATATATACACAGAATTTTTGTACTAATACTCACTCTTTTCGCTTACTACAAGAAGCTAAGAAATCCTCCTCATTACACTATCCTAAAAGGTATTTTGGATTTGCTCCGTGAATGATAAGATTTTCAGGATGGATACGTTTTATGGTAGGAGCCGCCCTCTATCAGATCCCATAAGGAGGAATAGCGGGCTCTATATCTTACTCATGTCACCTTGGAAGATGGGTACGCTGGCGTAGTTCTGGACTCTTCCAGTAAAAATGAATAGGGGAAGAACTTTCTCGTGATTAGTCTAACAACAATATAAAACACCATTTGATGCAACCTCCGTTCATACAAACAGAAATCGTCCAGAGTAGGTTAGATATATCTATGAATATATCGTTTTACCCCGATATCTGGATATTAGCGGTTAGTAACGTGTCACTAATATAGTAATCGTGAACTATCCTGGGCTATACACTTTACTAACGTCAAATTGATAGAATACGGTGTCTCTTAAGACGGCCTCAATGGTTTGTAGTTACCCAGATAGTAAAAATAATAGTCACACATAATATAATAAATCGTTATTTAAATTCTAAATTAAATTGGGATAACAGTATTTGTCTAATAAAATCCGGACACTCTACAGCTTAAACTATTTTTAGCACTTTACGGGTAATTTTTAGCTTTGTAGTTTCCAGAATCACATATACGTTTGCGGATTATGAATATTTTCAGGTAAAGTTCCGTATTTTAAGATATACTAATTGTATTTTCGGGAAGTTATATTGTGTTATATTGAAATTGTTTTCTTTTATGTTTAATATATACGTATTTTTATTCTTAATAGAGCAGGGGTTTGAAATAAATAATAATGACAATAATAATATTAACATCTCTTGCACTTTTACATTACGGCGATACGCATTTGAATTTAATTACCTTGTATCAAATTGGCATTTATTATTTACTGCGAACTATTGTGTTCGTTTTAAATTATGACATTTGAATATAAAGAATGTATTTTGAAAATGATTGCTTTAAATTTAAAAATAAAGTATATATTTTAAACACTACTCAGACATAAGTCCTCGATTAGTAGTTTTTACGACTTTGATTTTTTATGACCATATAACTTTCTATCACTAATATTACTCTATATTTTACCCATTCTATATATTACGCTCGAAATCATTTTTACAAAATATGAGGCAACCTTGTTTCATGAGGTATGAAGCCCACGTGTGGGCATAATTAAAAATAGACCAGCCTCAACTTGAAAAAATAAACTTGTAAATCCTTCCCAGTGACACTTGTAGTTGCGCTTTAGTTTAAACTTAATTAAGGGGAGCACTTCGTAAAAAATCTCAAAAATTACAAATTTTTTTTTTTTTTTTTTTTTTATTAAAGTTTGGAATTTCCGATAACAATGGTGGTATTAAATTTTTTTTATGATGACTAGAAGTGTCCGAAATATTTTTTTTTAAATAGGCCTGCAGGCAGTTTCGGGCCTGTAGCAGTCACACTTTGAATGGTGCTGTTATAGTACTACTTCGTTGCAGTCATGTTCATGATTTGGTTGGCAGTGACAGTTTGTTATGTCAACAACTTACACTAACCAACAAAACATCTGTTTTATAACCATTGCTTATAACCTAGGTAGCATACATGTTTTGGTTACTGACATTTCTGTTTTAGAGAGTGAAAAATTACGTAAATGATTATGGTTTTTTGTGAGTTTAGTGGAGAGTTCTGAGTATTTTTTGTTATAAGTGTAGTGAATTTTATAATGCCACGTTCAAAGCCTGCTTTCAAGAAACGCGTTTTCAAAGGAAATCAACATAACCCTCCAACTAGTCCTAGGCCTAGTTTCTCAGGATCAAGTAACAATCGAGGTACCAATACTCCAAATGTGGATAGGCCAAGACCTCAAAGTGCATCTTCTAAGAAGGTCAGTCCTTTTTTGAAAACAGTACCAATTGAATGAAAATGATGAGTCTGAAAACTGTATAGTTAATATAGGATTGTTGAATGAGGCTCTTAGTAACGTTTCAGTGTGTAAAAATTGCCATGGCCAACTTGTTTTACAAAGTAAAACACATTGTAGGCCTAGCATCAAAAATTATAGTCAGCTGTTCTGATTGTGAAAACACTATTACTGTGACAAACTCTGAATTAGTCAGGCCTAACACTAATCAGAATGAAGCAAAGTCTGATAGGCCTAACACATTTTATGACCTAAATCTTCGTTTGGTTTATGCTATGCGTAACATAGGCAAAGGTAGAGTGGCTGCGGAGAAAATTTGCGCTTTTATGAATCTTACACCTCCGCCTTTGAGATATCATGAACATGAGCATTACTTGGGTTCAATTGCTGAGTTAGTGTGTAAGAAGTCAATGCAAAGTGCTGTGCAAGAAGCTGTATCGGATAATGATGGTTGCAGAGACCTCGCTATAGCTGCTGATGGCTCATGGCAGAAGCGGGGTCCACCTTTCACTAAATGGAGTGGTATCAGTGACATCTTTATCAACCGGGTAAGGTCCTAGACATCGAGATTTTATCTAAATATTGCAGATGCACTAATAGACTAAACAACACGCATGGTGATGGCTGTATCGCAAACTTTGAAGGTTCTAGTGGAGCCATGGAAGTTGCTGGAGCAGTCGCAATTTTTCAGCGCTCGCAGGCATTGTATGAGGCTCGTTACCTTGAATACCTTGGTGATGGAGACAAGCAAGGCGTACTCCAGTGTATGCGAAGCCAAGCCCTATGGTGATACTGCCATAACAAAGATAGAATGCATAGGCCATGTCCAGAAACGGATGGGATCGAGATTTAAAAAATCTAAAAGCTAAGACTAAAACACTCCCTGACGGCTCACGACTTGGCGGCAAGAACAAGCTAACAGATTCTGCCATTATTCAGCTCCAAAAAAATACTACGGATTGGCAATTAGACGCAACACAAACTCTGTTGAAGACATGAAAAAAAGCCATTTGGCAGAGTTTTTTCCATGTGATGTCTTCTAATGAAAGGCCTCAACATGGACTATGTCCAGATGATGAAGAAACCTGGTGTAAGTACCGCAAAGCCGTAAAATCCAATGAAAACTATGATCATGGCAGCCATTTTCACTTGCCTGAAAACCTAATGACATTTATTAAACCTATTTTTCAAGATCTAGCCAATCCAACTCTACTGGGCAAATGTACTAAGGGAAAAACTCAAAATCCCAATGAGTCCCTCAACAATGTCATTTGGACCTACATACCTAAAAGAACATTTGTGGAGATTAAAAACTTTGAAATTTGGCATATATGAAGCTGTTACAGCTTTTAATGATGGCTACATTGGCAAATGCAAAGTATTTCAAGAAATAGGAGTGTCACCAGGGCAGCATTTTATTACAGCAATGAAAAGCTTGACCGGCGGCGAATTTGGAAGGCAGAGAAAGCTCAAGAAGATATAGAGAAAAAAATTAGACAGAAGAAAAACTTACTAAAAAGAAGTCTGGAGGATGAATATGAGGAGCAGGAAAGGAGATCAGCCAGCCTATGCACCTGGAATGTACTGAAAAAGGTAATAAAGCAGTATTTTTTCCGTTTTTTGTGTTTTTCCGAAAGTTGCGGTTTTCAATACAAAAGTACATTTTTTCTCAAAAACTACAAATGGTAGGAATATGAAATTTTTTTTGTATGTTTGTAGCACTGTTTTACATATGTGGAACCACTAAAAAACATCACATTTCACTGAGTTCAATATTTATATACATACATATACACATATTTATATAGGTTTTTGACAAGCGTTTAAAACAAAAATATATAACTTTTAGGGTATATGCCAAAAAAAATTTTTTTTTTGGTTCCACGTGTTCCCCTAGAAGCCCTCTTTAAATGAAAAAAAGAATTATGAAGATACCTCAAGTAGTTCTTGAGATAAGTGTACCTATGTTAAACATTACGAAGATAGGGCGAAGTGCTCCCCTTAAGTTAATAAATATACCACAAAATCATATCTCAGTGTTCGGTTAGCTAATTAAAACTTGAGAGATGTAAATGTTCAAGCGATGTAAAGCGGTACGGGAACCGTAACTACTTCAACAACCGCTGGTTCAACTGTACCGGTGATGTTATAAAAAAGTTTTATCATATTTTTAGTTTGCTTGTAATATTTACCGTGATGCACAAATTCTCATTTTATAACTCATTTTAGTATTACGAGAATTATAGTAACACATTTTATATCTTATCATATAACACTTCAATATATTAAAAAGTCTACTAAAATGTTACTTTTAAGTTATCTATGGTTTATGTGATTGGTTTATAAATAAATATGATTACTAGATAATAAGCAATGGAATGATAATTCATAAAAGTCTCCCATTTTAATCATAAATACGAGATTATTCACTTTTGGTTGTGTTACATTGGAATTGTTCACAATTTTGTCCAAATATTTTTTTGAATAGCATGTGTAAGTCATTTCGACTTATACATGCTATTCAAAAATATCTTTGGAAATATTTTATCAGTGTAAATAATTTGCTTTTTTTAATTTTCTCTACCACTCTCCTTCATAGTTAAAAAAATATCTCCCACTTCAAGTATGGTATTTGAAAATTGTCTGTTGTTCATTAAAATCCCACAGTAAATCTCTGTAATCTTGAAATAGCTGTCAAAACATTCCTTCAATTAAAAACAAACAAAAAACACTAAGCTCATTAAATAAAAGCCCTTTATTCAGAAACGTGAAATGTGCCATAAGTCTCATTTAAATAGTTTGAGCATAAAATAATGTGTTACTTAAGTTTTAATATTTTCAACGGCTAAAGGCTCAATTTTATGAGCAAAAGTCATAACATTACAAATGAAGTTTGTAGGAAAACATAACATTATTGCATATTATAATACCCACCGCGTTTAAAACAATATAAATAAACCAGAAATATACCTCTTCTCTGATAACAAATAAAATTAAGCAGTAGAGATTTAGCTTAGCTAATGAGATACAGACTCTCCGTTATGCCGTGCAGCAACACACCACGCCAGCTCATGAACATCTACATACCGGGCTGTACTGAAAATTGACTTTCTAATGTCGGTTAAACTTGCTCCATTTATATTTTAATCCTGCAGACTGCGTTTTTCTGAGTGGTTACTAACTGAATGATAATTATTACTAGATGTACGGAGTGAAGTATGTAATTACGATTATATAGAAGATTACGGTAATGTAGTTATTTTTACTTTTTTTTAATATTGATTTTTAAAATAAGTTATTAAGAACCGTTTCCTGCCCCATGGTATAAATTCTTCATTGGATTCGACAATAAAATTCGAATTCCGTTAAAAAAACTGTTCCAATACAAGTAACTTTACAAGAGTACGTAATGTTTTGTGTGAGTATAACTCAAATACAGTCTTTGGATATGAACTGTTAACTTTAAAGATATTAACTGAATTAAGATCAGGTATACATTTGGTCTGTTAAATGTTTCATAGTCAACGTAAAAGGTAAGATTGTATTTATTATGGGTCTCTGAATCATACAAGAGTTTATAAGAATCTGACGTAGTGCAGTCATTGAAGCATTATTGCTCCGAATTTTTTTACTGTGAACCGAATTGCATACAATTTTGGAATTAGGTTCATATTACCCTTAACTTCAAAAGTGAAACTTATTTGTACTCCGCAACCACCCTGGGGGTGGTTGCCACCCCTTCTCGGGGGTGATTTTTTGTTTTTCAAAATAACCTTGGATATCAAATGAAGGCTTAATTTTAAGCAAAAAATCATCTATAAAGTTTTTTGAAAAATCCCATACTTTTCAAATTATTGGCAATTGAACATTCGCAATTCTTTCACGTTTTTCATCGGTTTTTTGCAAATATCTCCAAAAATGTACGTTTTATCGAAAATTGTATGAAGATCAAAATTGTAGCAGGTAAAAAAATTATCAATTTGGTTTTTTATAAAGTATCTAAGTGCAATATTAAACTAGATATTAAAGATCAAAGCCGTTTTTTTATTTTGTCTGAAATTTAGTCGATGTGGTCAATGCCATCTAGCGGCGAGCAGATGCATTTTAGGCATTCTAATAAAAAATAGTTTTGTAGTTCTTGAAATAAGCTTTAAAATGAGCACTATTAAAAGTCTTTTGCACGTAAAATAAGTGAGCTGTATTGCAAATAAAATGAGCATCTAAAGTTTTTTTCTTTTAAATCAACGGGTTTCATCAGTGCCATTTCCACCAAAATTAAAATTAATCGTATTCCGCCTAGAATTAACTTTATTATGAAGATTTTGATAGATTTTATCAGTTTGGCTGCTTCAGGACACATATGTTTCAAAAAAGTCACGATTAAAAACAAAATCAAATTAAAAAAAAAACAACTTTTTTTATAATATCTCAAAAATAAGGACAGATACGTATAAAAGTGTAGGAATGAAAAATTTAGGTATTTTTTCTGACAAACAATTTGGTTTATTTGTTTTTACTGTCAAACAAAAATTTACGGAGATATGATTGTTTAAAGAGCGCGTGGCAGCGCAATCACAGCGTCTCTCTTAAGCTCTTTAACCCTTCACCGTTTGAGAAAAAGGTTTTTTTAATATATATTGCAATAAAGGATGTTGTAGCTCTCTTAAGTACCTTTACAATGGTTTTTTAGAAATTGCGATAGCATGAAAATTGAAGGAGTTATGGTCTAAAAACTTATCATATTTTGTTCTACTTAGTAACTGAAAGTTTCGGAGTGTGAATATTTGGAGCAATGTGAAAGTACGCAGTATAATAGATCCAAAACTATTGTAATGTATATATATATACATAATATGGCTAATATATTTTGGAAACGTAGGCATGAATACACACCAACGTTCTTATATGTATATATAACACATGTGAGTAAATTTGTAAATATTTTATTCAATAAATGGCAATTTTTTACTCTAAATTAAATTATTTTTAAATATGTAATCATATATATTTACGGTTTTAATTTAGGGGTAGTTTTAAGGGTAGAGAACTTAAGAATATGATAATTATTTTCGAGAGTGTGGAATAATATTTAAATCCTTTTCATTTTATAAAAAAAATTTAACAATTTTTTATCAAGGGGTAGTTTTAAAGGGTTAAGAGGGGGTTAATAATTTGATAATTATCATAGAGCATAAAAAAAATATTTCTTACTCTATACTTACATCTTTTTATGTCGTACCAAAGTACTTTTTGTGATTTTTTTTCAATTTAGGGGTTGTTTGCAAGGGTTGTAAGATTTTCAAGGGGTTGAAAATGATTTTAATATGAGGTAATTGTGTTAGAAAACACTTTACAATTCCACCACTTACTATTAGACATGTTTTCTAGCGATAAAATGGCTCAATGTCAATTTTTCCATTAAGGGGTTGTTTACACCCCTTAAAAATAATAGGCGGAGTTCAGATCATTTTCACTTTTGAAGTTAAGGGTAAGATGAGCCTAATTCCAAAATTTCATGCAAATCGGTTCACAGTAAAAAAAATCGGAGGTAAGACCGTATTTTTCGCTTCAATGACTGCACTAACGAGCTTAATTTATATCAAGTATAAATCAAAATGAGGTATTAAAATTATAATTATTTGTTTAAGGTTTGTTATTTACAATGGCAGGTTTGAATGAATAATATGATCTAGGACATTTGGCATCATTATACGTTACAAACAAATTTGACATTGTGTTTGGATTATTGAAATCTACCCTCTTATTGAGGTGAAAATAAACTTTAAGGTATTAAAAAACTCAAATATCTGGCAGTGGAATGTCACTCATAGTTAAATTATTCAAGTATTACTTGACAACTGCATTAACTGCACAGAATATTTGTATTCGCTTAATAAACGTCCTAGACTCAAGTTGGTTATTGATATTTGGTTATGGAAGCTTCAATATTGTAGAATATGCCCTAACAAATCAATTCCATCTCACATAATTATTTCATTTTCACATTACATTTTTATATTTAGTAGAAAAAATTAACCCAAAGTGCAATTAAATAATTTGGTATAATTTCTTAAGTCAATAAGACAAAATTATGTTTAATGACATTAAACGAATATAACCATAACCTTAAACTATATATATATAAATACTATTTGATAAGCGATACAGCTTCATCTTCTTACTTGAAATGAATAGGTATTTTAAAAAGTTTAAATTGAATTGCCCAATTTATAATAATGACATCTCAGTAGCAGGCCATTACAATAAAGAAACCTTTCTATTCCAAACAATTAAGATGCCCATTTTGAACCAAGAGTCAAATGAAATTATGTTTAATCCTATCATTATTCTATTCGGTGCACTCAAAGCCTCATTAAATTTATTTACTTTTAGAAGATATTCATGTAGCCACTGGGAGAACAAAAATTAAGTATGGTTAATTCTTGAAGGCCAAAAAGGTATCATGAAAAATCTAAAACAATAGGATAGTTACATTTTCATCGATTAATAATTCTGTTGTACATAATAATTATTTATATTTTCCCTCATGAGACTATTTCACGTCAAGTTTTCACCACCCAAAAGTCTTCGAAGAGTACTACGAGCCAAGCGTTATTAGCTTTACATTAAATGCTTAAATTTGCGTAATTTATCAAAAATCTTAATAAACTTTTAGTTTTTACAATAAAAATTATGTTAATTTACTATGTTTGATTCAAATCTAGATTTATCCATTAAAAATCTGTACATATTGGTGTAATACAATAAATTTAAGTTTAATTAAAAAGTATTTTCAAATAGTTCCTCCCCAAGAGATATATAACTTTCAAAGTATCTAATTAACTTTCAACCCCTTCCGTTCATATTACACTAAACCTTTAGTCATACTTTTGTTTTTAAGTCTGTAAAGCTAAAAACTACGACGTCAAACGAGAGTACTTTGAGAGTACATGCTTGAGTACTTTACATAATAATACTTCATCAAAAAATAAACCAATATGACTGAAATGAGTGCTATTTTGAAAATCAAGTGACTAAATTAAGTGAACTAATCTGAACCTAAATTATTATAATAAAGGGCAGCAAATATCCTACCTGTAAAACTTTAGCTTAAGAGGCAAATATATATTTTTAAATTATACTCATCCAAGCTATTCAAATATTTGCGCAATATTTCAATTAAATATCAGTTTTTTTTAAATAAAAAAGTATCAGATCAGCATAGACGTTAACATGAAATAGTGGAACAAAAAGTATTAGTAAGATTTATTCCAGTTAAGCAACTTCACTGTTTTAGCCACTATAGCACTTCTGTGTTTCCGATCCAAAACCCAAACCTTATGATGAGGTTTCTGAGAAACGCATATTTCATTCGCTTTCAAATAAATAAAGCCATTGCCAGCAATTAATAGGAAATTTATTGATAAATATTCTAATTAATATTACTAATAAATATTAATAAATAAAAATTCTAAACTAAATTTCTTATTTCTAGAAAATTACAACTAAAACTTTAAAAGCTTTTAGTTTTAAATAATATTTTATTCATTTCAACGATTCTACTGGTGAAATGTTGTCAGTTAATGACCACTTGATGCAACCTTATTCAATGGATAAAATAACGTATAAAATCTGCCACAAATCAGCTATCAACAAAAAAGGCTGTGAAAATCTTAAGTTATTTTATTTTGTGCCCGAGCAAAAGGATTCTAGTTTTTATACTTTGTAATTATAATAAAACAGTAAAATTAAACACAACCTTACTTTTTCGTACTGTATCAACAGGATTATTATTCCCTTATAGTATTCGTGTTCTAGGGCTTCATTTTATCAACGATAAGTTTATTTAATCTCACTCGAATCACACAGACACACAATCACACGTATTAAGGTTTTAATATATGTTGGTTCTTTAATAAATAAACATGTTTTATTCATTTCTGTAACATTTAGTAAAAATTTAACTAAATTAATGTAATTAGAATATACTTCACAGCAGTATAGCCTTATAAAGTGCTGGAATATTTTCTTGAGAATCTCGAAGGATAACGTTTCACAGAGTTTAGTTTAAATCTGAATTAACGAGGAGCAATTAGTTCACCTCAAGACATCACGGGTCTGAGCTTGCATCACAGAGACGAGCTTAAACATCTCACACAGCTGTGCTTATTTTGTATAGACGAAATGATAGAAAGGTTGGAATATAAACTGCTATTAGCAGTTTACTAATTTAAATCATTACTAATCGAAATTTACTAATTTAAGACTTTACGTCCGATTTTCCCCCCCGATAAATTATAAAATGTTATTGTATTGTATTGTGTTGTAGTGTTTACTGCTCGTGCTTAATTATATACAAACACATGACTTCCATGTATACTACTTACAGTTAAAAACAAACTGTTTGTGTATTATCTGTTATACTCAGTTCAACGTTATTCGATTTTGTTTTGAAAGACAAACTTTACTATTTTTATTATTTACTTAAACCCTTAAAACACTTTTTACAGGTTAAATTAGGATTGTTAGGTCTTCAAACAAAGATTGGTTCAAATGTTTAATATAAGCTGAAATATCAACCTGTAAGATAAATTAACTGATTTATTATTCCTCAAGGTTAAACTCTAATTACGTCTTAACATGATAGATGTTATCCTTGAACTAATGAGACATTTCTTTATTAACAGGTTTCGTTACGTAAACATTGAATAGGATTAGAGCCTCTACGTTTATATAAAATTTGAGAATAACAAACAAACAGTGTGCACTTTTATTCCTGTACGAGTTTTATAACATTGTCGAGAAATAACAAACTTATCTAACTACTTGTCTCATTCCTCTATGTTGTAAATTGGATTGACAAAGTAACAGGCTGTGCCGAGACACATGGAGCGCTGTCTTCAGACAAGTTACGCCAATTGTCTACATTCTGTGCACTTCACTCAGCTGCACTTTGTCTCGATTAATAACGACCTTCTCCAACATACGGTATGATTCATAGCCAGTACTTATTAATTGGATTTTAATTATGATTCAATATATAGTTTTTTTTTATTAAAACATTTTTATTTGCTGAGCATTAGCGCTGTCTATCACTCGAGTAGCTGGAATAACTATGATTGTCCTGCCGATATCTTAGAAAAAATGCATGAAGCGTCATTCCTTTATAAGGAACACGGAATACTGAGTTCAATTATTGTGTATGCCACGGTATGACATTTGCTTGAGCTTTATTGAATATTTTTAATACATAATTCTTATGGGTAAAGATGATGGTAATGATAAAATAGCAGAATAAATTCATTTTTCAATCAACTTGGTAAACCCATAAGATTTTTTTACATGAGATATAATACCATGTAGCTTATTTATCTCAAAACATAAAAAATCATTTATAATGACTTTGTGTATCTTAATTTTATTATTGAAATACTGATATAAAATTTAATGATTGAAAAAGAGAATGTACTATGTGGCAAGTAATTCCAATAAATATGCCATTTGTAAACTTTATTGTAGAATTTTTATGAAACTTCATTTCTACATAGACAATATATGAACAAAATTCTATGATAGTGTATGTGCAGCTTTGGAATATATGGAATTTGGCTGATCGTCACTGAAGCCTGTCACTCGGTGACAAAGCGCTGTTGAATTCTGATTCTGAGGGAAAGTTAAAATTTATTTTTCGTATGAATATCTCTCATTCCATCTATTTATAATTAAATTATTCGTTTTGAAAATTGAATCGAACCCCAGGAAAGATTTTTATATGACACCTAATATGGTGTAATCCTGCATTGTGATAATATGTTTAGAATTTAAAAGGATTGTGTTAACGTCTCCACTTAGTTATAGACTAGCCTTTAATTTTTTTCACATTAAATAAACCTCACGGTTAATTATAAAATAATTTATTGTATACGAAGAACAATTTTAAATACAGGAAGTTTTAGGTACTTTTCTTGTGTATATGTGGGTAAATTAAATGTCACAAACCTTCTAAAATACACCCTAAAATTGTTCAGATAATCTACAAACTGTCATAACGTTCACTGTTATGTAAATGTCACTGCTTGGAGAAAACGTTACAAAGAACTCATTATTGCCGACAACAAGGGAGCTACAACAGAGAGCTATGTATCCCTGGGCTGACATTCGCTACAATTGTGTAATTGACAACTTATTCTATCCATGTTAGTTTTTTTAATCTTTATTGAAGGAAATTGCTAAATGAAGTTTTTAGCTGTTGACAGCGCAGAGTTTAAAAACACATTTCATTTAATACAGCACTTATAAAATTAATTGAAAACTTTGACACCAATAACACTTGTTAATGACAGTTCAAAGGATAACGTTTTATTGACTAAGGAAATGAAATAATGCAAAACAGTTAATGTATTGTGTTTACGTAGGTATACAAAGTACTCGATAAGTTGACTATAACATTATTTACAATTAACTATATAATTACTTAACTGAAACTGTCAACTAGTTTTAAGAGTATCAATTAAGCAAAAGTCATAGAATCACTCCACCAACAATATTATTGTATATGTGAGAAAACCGAATGTTCCTTGATATAACAGATCACCCCCATGCACCAGCGCTACTGCTTAAGTATTGAATAACACATTATACAGTAATCTACATGTATATATTTTATTATTATATTTGATGTACTGTACTTACCACGTAATATGCACTCTTATTCTCTGCCATTATCTTATATTGGAGCATTATATCGGAGAACATGGACTCTTCCAAGATCATCTTTGTCTGGCGGTAACAAGACTAAGCGGATTGTTATCTGTTGTTAGCTCTCATTAGCTCAACATCTACAGCCCGGCTTATCCTGGCTCAGGAGTACATCAAAGTGAAATTTTCAAGAATTTGTGAAAAGGCTGATTTTACTGTTTTCAAAGATAAGAGCACTATTTAATAAATAATAATTCTTTATCCCGGTTTCCCAAGTCTAAAATTATAATATAGAGAAAATTATACTTATTTTCTTATTTAAATTATTCACTACAACTATATTCAGAATACCTGAAGAATTTGTTTTCACCTCAATATAAAGCTTTAGATATTAATTAATATTTTAGGTTTCTACCAATCAAATCAATATCATCTAAACTTGAAATGTGCACTTGGTATGATATATTGTGGTGAAGTATTTATATTGAAGGAGAGGGGAATAAGGAGACAGTAACAGGACAGAAACTGTCTTAATATTTAAATATCCTTATATATTTCATTCCACGACGCTTCCAAAGTTTTTACGATTGTAGCAGCATAACAAATTAAAAATATGTAAATTTAAAAGAAAGTAAGTAAAATATTAAAGTGCATTCAGGTGTCAAAGAAAGATTATTTTTCAAGGACTTTCTTAAAACAATAGTAAGACCTTCTTCGAAGGTTTAGAATGGCATTAGCCGTCCGTATTATATAGCTCATACCAATTACATTGTAGGTACGAAAAAGCAATTACAATGAACGCTCACTGTAATATTTCTGTGGCTGAGTTAACCACGCATTCCTGGTATAAGTGACGTCATCCAATAAACTCTTAACTTACCGGCCTCAGTCTCAATCCAAATCCCATCAGCTTTGCCTGTATTTCGTTTTTCTTATAAATAGTTACGAAGTCCGGAACCTATTTTTATTAATTTATGAAACTTTTTTAATAAATGAGTTAACTGGATCTTAGATCTTTTTAAATTTCATAATATAAAACTAAGAAACATCGTCGAATGGTTTTTTTTGTCCCAGTTAAGCAGTTTAATTTTTTAGAACATTTGCTACCGTTCAGTGATACAATAAATCAGTAAACAATCTTGCATAACACTTTTGAAATTATGTTTAAAGAATTGTATTTTGCTTTAATTAGATTAGTACCTCTTTTTAGACTAATTAGTTTGCGGTTTTAGCAGCGATCACATAAGACCAATAGATGGAGCACTCCTATTCCTACAACATTACTGGTGTTGAAGCCAGCGGCGGCCATCTTGAGAGCATCTAGAAACGCCAAACACCGTCCAGAGAAGCTTAAAAATTGCGGTGCGCGCGCATAAATAAATCGCCACCTAGCCCACTTAGGATTAAGCCAAAATGTTCAAATTTGGTGTACGTATATCTCATAAAACACCGATTCCAATGGCGGTGTTACCACTGGTAACTCAAATTACCAGTTGTGAGCTCTATATAATTTTAATTAGCAAAAAACTTTAAAAGTTTTATATACATTTGAAATCGTAACATGAAAAAGTCGGTCTGTGAGGAATTTTTTTGTTTTTAGGACAGGCAAGTTTTGTAAGCGGGAAAGTTTGAGATAAAGAGTTGAATTATTTTTTTCATTAGAAACTTTTTTTTCTAAGACCAGTCGTTTTCCTGATATTATCGGCAGAATATAGGCGAAAACCCTGACCGCATCGCCCGACCTAAATCAGATCGCCTACACTCCAGGCCGCTCTCGGCTCTTAAATTAAAACTCAACATATCGTTAATTTAAAATTCATTTAAATGTAATTAATTATTTTTAATATGTTAAACATTGTTAAACCCCATTTATAAGGCATTCGCTTATCATTTTATTTAAACAGAAACTGTCATTTAGTGCAATTAAATATTAACTAAACTTGAGGCAATATAAGGTACAATAAAGTAAACCACTAGACATAGACTTATTATGTTTATAAATAATGTATTCAATATAATGGCAATTACAATATGAAAATTAGAAACATAAATATCCAAAGCTTACAATAAAACGTACCTCTCTACTGTCCTAAAAATGTTTTTTAATAAATGACTGCGTATTCTGCTTTTGTGTAATGAGGCACTGACATTTTTGCAGTGGTGATGTAGTCGCACTTTGAAGTATTGTTTACAAATAGCTTTTTTAACTAATATAAGGTGATTTACCCCAGGATCTTGTTCAAAACAATGCCCTCCTGGGAACAGATTTACACCGATACACTTTCGTAACACTGAATTTACCATTCTGTCCATATAGTTTTTTCACAGTTGTCACGTCGCCTTTATTAATACGCAACTTTACTTGTTTCACATAACAAGCAAAGTTTCACAACACCTTCAGAAGGTTGTAAAAGTCCTCCTCGGTTTTTACAGCTTATCAAACTGTTGCGGTATTGCGTTTTTTCATTTAGTCCGGTAAAATAAGGATGCAATAAATAAGGATTCTCAATACTATTATCATTGTTATTATTATTATTTAATTTTTATTATTATTTAATATACCATATTTATGGATATTAATTATGAATTATATATTCTCTAAATAATACTTATTTTATTTTTACCAAATATACAATATTAAAAGAAATACTTTTAGTCCATATTACTATATTACTATGAATATTACATCTCGAAATATAGATCTCTTGTTCGACGTTTGCTGTTTCTGCGAAGCTGTAGCAGATGCTCCATTGTTATATATGACCGGTTTTTTTTACTTTCTACACACCGTAACGAATGAGTTTGGAATTTCTATGTATAAGTACAGTAGTGGTGGTGAGATAGTTTACTTGATGATGGGAATGGTAGGGTATTTCTCTGTGTTAGTATTTCTATACCGATAAAAATTTATTTTATCCGTTAGTTGAAAACGACATATTAGCATTAACAGACGTACGATTTTGAGTGTATCTTTTAATTGAAATGGCTGATTGTTGTTTTATTTGTAATACATTAATATCAGAAAGTGCTTCTGTAAGTGTTGTGCGTGGCTTACAAACATTAAAAACTGCAAGTATTGACAGAACTAACGGTCATATAAATTATTTAAATACTTTGACTTCTGTGAAGGTGCATGTTGATTGTCGAAAAGTGTATATAAGTAAAAATGCAATTGCTGCATCGAAGCGACGTGCAGAATACGATGAAACTCCAACTGCAAAAAGTCCACCTCGTAAAAAACGAGAAGAGGTATTTGATTTTAAAACATCTTGCTTGTTTTGTGGTCAAATAGCTGATGAAGTCACAGAAAAAAAAAGAAAAGTATAAACAAATATCTATAAATATGGTATATAAAATAATAATTAATAATAAAAATTAAATAGTAATAATAACAATAATAATAGTATTAAGTAATAATAATAATATTAAGTGAATAATTAACAATATAACTCATTTATTTATTGTATTATACTGGCTGACCTCGCATTATCGTATATACAGGTAAACGGTTCCCTACTCTTTGCGCTATATCTCAAAAAGGGTTGAACGTACATAAAATTACTTCAGTCAAAAGTTGAAGAGAATGTTCCGTTCTACAATATCTCTAACCAAATTCAAAGTCATTTAGCGTAAGGGAAACGAGATATCTGCAAAAAACCGATTTTCGTGAAGTTTGACCTTAAATATCTTAAGTAGCGTACACGTGATTATATGAGACTTTTGAGGTAAGATTTATATCATCAAAATAAAGTCGTATGCAAAGTTTTAGCTTATTATCTTTTATTCCGAGGTTGCATCCTTATTTTGCCTTATTTTACTGAGTTAATTAGCCTGTAACAGCTGTAGGCACCCGCTACAGGCTATTTTATTTCTTAACGTTCTTACTATAAAACCAGAAAGGTACTCCACAATATGCGGCGTTACATTTGAAGAGTTTCCTACAATATCATAGAAATAGTCGAGATCTTCATCTTCCTTCTCATGTTCTAAAACCTGCCAGACAGCAGCGAACGCAGTCTGAGCGCTCGCCACTAGGGTGAATCATCCCAAGGTCGCCGCCATTGTTGTAGCATCGCGCGCCAGATTCGGCTTCAACGGGTAACCCCACTGCTCCATCTATTGGTCTTATGTGATCGCTGGGTTTTAGGCGGTTTCGTCGTGTCAGCCATTTCATAGTGAACACCCTTTCGTTGTGGGCCTTGTGTGGACATTATCATTCTGTTGCATCTTGCTTTTCTGCCATCTTCTAATGTATACTGCTGAAGTACGAGTCACGCAATGTCGTAGTCAACAACCTTTATTTGTGGCACTTTTGTCGAAACCATCATTTTTCTCATCATACATGTCCTCTATCTTTTGAATTTCAAATTGTAATATAGTTCAGCTGTTTTATATTTAATAAGGTTAGACATGTAACGTTAGACAAATTGGTTTTGGTAGTTTCGGTAGTTATGAACATCGATGAATTGATTGGGTTGTAGCAGTTTATTACACCCCACCCAGAATAATTAGTAATGTTATTCTATGAAACTATCCCACGAATAAAGTTTTGTATTATTATATTTTATAAGTTAAATCAAATGAATAGTAAAACAAGATATTATTATTTTAATTATTGTCAGAAAATGTAAATTTAATTACTCTTACTCCTATATTACTGCAATTCAATCCTCCACCTAAAATGTGTTTTTATAGTTTTGTGAAAGATAAAAATACCTCGCCTTTATTTACCCCACCATTAATGTAACTAAAACAGTAATATGTATGCACTAAAATCGTTCCAGGAAAACTCACGCTTACAGATTCCTACAAAATAGGGAGAGAGTACACATTAAAACTGCTCACTGACCAGGTAATAACAATTATCAAGCGCAGCAATTTATGTGCACGGAAAATAGTTAAAATTAATACATATGGTACTTATGAATTAAAATGTTTCATTATATTTCAGATCATGCTCTAAGAGTTAATATAAATAACACATTTGAAACAAAGACTTGTCTAATAAAGAAAATAAAATAAATACGAGTGTTTCAACTATAAGGGGTTATTTCAAAAGCTTATAAGTTTCTTTTAACACATGGTTACATATTATTTTGCGTCTTTAAGAGCTTTAAGACCTTTACGTAGGTAACTAGCTAATTGCCACAAAGGCCTATTTGTACTGGTTATTGAGTTATGCCACATCTAATTTAATAAAAGTTTAGTAAAAACGGCGAAAAAAATTAATTTTAAATAATTTTACTCATTGATAGAAGGCACATCAATAATTAGGATCATCTCGGCCTTCGTTCTCTTCATAAAGATCATCCAGCTTTCTCTAGGACAACTTTCTTGCCTGTATTTTTTTCAATTTCAGAAACTGCTTGTTCTGCTCTTCATCAAATCAAATCAGTTTTTTATTGCCAGAACATTATACAACGCAAGGAAAATGTCAAATTTTTACTTTTTACTTGCTAAAGGTTGTGTAAACACACCACAAGAAATCTCAGTCAAAAATACAGTTTTGCAAAGGTACCTACATCCATTCATTCACCGATTACTCCCACTTCCAGCGACGAATTTTGTCAGTCTTTTTAATTGGTGGTCTCCCAATCATAAGCAAAAAACTCGTCAACATTATAAAATGTTTGTGATATTTTTATAATGTTTCATATGTACATTATACACTTTCAAAAAGGGTTTTCCCAACTTCTTAACCTACATGCTACATTAATATGACCCTTGATAAACTCATAACTTTATTTTATACACCAAAACTGAATACATCCTATAACAGTTCCTTACATTATGCGTGCTATATTCAATGGACTCAAACTTTGGTTTGGGTTCTGAGCCTTTCCTCTGACATTTTGTCAAAAATTCATGTTTAACAGTCTTTGAATAAAGGATTCATTTCTGTTATCACTTCATCTGCAATGATTAAATAAAACAGATGGATGATTACAAATATTTTCTGTACACATTGTTGTCATCTGTAGGCCTGTCTCTAAAACCATTTTAGTGTAGCGGTGCAGAGGTTGTTTGTGGTGGATTGTGGTTTCTTCCTTTAATGACAATTATTTCTTGCTTTATGAAAAGAAAAGATCTGGAATTCCTTCTTCCAACAACGTTTTAAAACTGCCTAGTACATCACAAACAATAAAAAGTTTAATAGCAAATAAATGAAAGTCCAAATTGTTGATAGACTTGTTAATTATGTTTATAAAAATAATGGAAAACATTGATGCCAAACCATTATCTTTTTTACTATAGCCTTTAGATCACAAACATTTTCAGTATGTTATTTACTGTCACAACAGTAATAAATCACGAGTATAAGTTTAGAGTAAATTGTAGAAACGTTGCATGGAAAGGTACAAAGGGTTCGTCTTTGAGCCAGACCCCTTACATTATGAATAACTCAGCCTCAACATGCTTGTTGATTCCTCTGCAGTGTAAATCAGAATTTAAAAGCCTAAACTTTTTAAGAGCCTTGTCAACAAATTTTGTATTTTCTTTGGACTATTAATTACTTTTAAAATTGGTCAGATATTATATGAGTATAAGTATTTGGGAGTTTGTTGAGTAGCTTACACATTTGGTAACACTCTAAAAACGGTTTATAGAAAATTAAGAAACATTCAACAGTGTTACAAGTTTTGTAATAGATGTTAGGTGTGGCTGTCATCTAGACATTTTGACCAAATTATTAGTTAAAACAGTTATTTTGTACAATACTGATGGTTCGATGACTCTAAAGATTGGCTTGTTATATGCTAGTAACATTTTCAAATACTAAAAGCGCAAATGGTTGCAAAGTATTCGAATCTGCGCTATCTCTAACTCATTCTGAAAACCAGACGCCTTACACCCCTCACCCATCAGCTACCCCAAATTATAACACCGCTTACTGTACAACACCTTTCCTATAAAATCGTACTGTTTTGAAGCTTTTCAATAACCATTTTATAGGGTATTTTAAACTAAAGAAAAGGCAATATTGCAGTGTTAATAATGATTGGGCGACCACCAATTAAAAAGACTGACAAAAATCGTCGCCGGAAGTGCGAATAATTGGTGTATGAATGGATTTTGGTACGTTTGCAATAATTTTATGTTTGAATGATATTTCTTGTGGTGTATTTGACAAACATTTTAGCAAGTAAAAAGCAAAAATTTGACATTTGCCGTACGTTGTATAATGTTCCGGCAATAAAAATCTGATTTGATTTGATTTGAATATTTTAATCATGCTAAACGGATTTATTAAGTCGGCAACCCTACACTTTGCCACGTTTTCAAATTTTAGAAATAATATTATTTTGCATCTCCAAATTCATCTTAAACAGAAGCGGAGTCATACATAAATATGAGATATTATACAGGAATAACTACTATACTGTATGGTATTGCACAGAACTGGTGTTAATGAACAATTTACCCCTCAAAGATCTCTTTGAGTTTTATACGGATTTCAGAAATTAATTCAAACTACTAATGAGATGTTTTTACTTAGTCCGTAACTAGTACATTGGCTATAGGTATGATTACCATTACTAAAACGCTTCTTTTCGTCAACGATTTTTACATCGCTAACGGAGTTTATTGTATTTTTCTGGGATACCATGTTCGACAAAACTGACCCAAGAACTGGACGAGGTTGAAGGTGTAGGGTGACTGTAGCTTGAATTACTGAATTTTTGTAAGTTTGAAGTTGTATATAGTGGCAGGAACCTATAAGTTTCAGATTTTATAAACGAATTTTGCTTTCAAATTTATATCGTATACTGCATATAAACTATGTGATATGATTGTAATGCTCCTCGGTATTACGTAAACTATCAAGAACTTCGATAATTTCCTTTTAAAAATATAAAGAAATGTTTTCCTGCTAAAACATTACTAAGTGATAAGTAAAGTACGCAAATAAATTACTGGCTTTACATAACTAGATGTCTTTTCTTAAAAGACTCATCGTAGATGATTTGTTATATCAGAGCAGTGTGAAAGTTGATGAAGTTGGATTTAAATTGTGGGATATAAGTGTAAGTGTAAGTACACACAAGAACACATCCACGTTGTGAAAACCACCCAAAATATCTGTGAGACTAGTATGTGTATACATTTCATACACAATGGCTTGGGAGTTATTGGAAAGTCAATTGGACTGCATCATTTTCCTTGTGGTAATTCATTAATTATTTATACATATTCGGCAATTAACAGCTGCAATGAATACATTAACTAAATAATGTAAAGGTAATTTTAAACAATCGATTATTTATTGTTTAATGTAGTTTGCTTATGGGATATAATTTATAAATCGAGTATAAGGTAACTAGTCCCGAAATTTACATTTGGTAAATCCATCACGCATTATTAGTTGGTAGCGTTGCTAGTCAGTTTTGGACATTAAATATTTTAATGAAATACCCCTATAGTAATTTTATTACTTACAAATATATATATATATATATATATATATATATATTAGAGCCAATTTATTACAGAATGATATTACTAATATTACTATTCACATAAAAATATTATTTTATCCAAATATATGACATAAACTTTCTGTATATTATCCTGATTAATTGAACACTAAAGGCATGTTCATTCATTCATTGATTCATATAATGTGCCCTTAAGCCATTCAGATAAAGTTCAGACACTTTTATGTCATAAAAAATGGTTAATCGGTTTATAAAGGCTTGGAAATATATTAAATTATAATAAAATGGCTAAACATTAATTTTTCCTAACTGGACGAAAGCAAGTTCTCAATGGTAACCCTGAGCTACATGGTCATTACATAAAGTTGAAGTGGATGAAAAATCTATTGGCGTAAAGGGGATTATCTTTCCTAATTACCCTTCGTTAATGAAGAATATTTTTTAATCTTCAGAAAATCTTCATTTTTATTTTTTCCAACTAAGGATTGATATGCAGTTGTGAATAAAATTCATAATGAGATAATTCATAAATAAATAATCCAAATAGTTGTTTTAGGGTAGTTTAATGACATACTCGTATCAAGTTAAGTGATCTGATTTGACATATTAAAACTGTTAACAATTACTAACATACATTTTAATAATTAAGTTATTGTCAGTAACTTGAATTTTTTCTATATATTTTAATAAGTATGACTGATGCTATGAATAATTACACATTAGTAAGAACACTGTAAATTTATCTTTCGAATTTTATACTTGATTCTAATAACTAAAATATTGACCAAAATAGTAAATTGTAACCACTTACCACAAAATACTTGATCAATTTAACTATATACGTTTTTCTATTATATATTGGAAAGGTAGAAAGATTTACCTTTAGGACTGATGAAATCTGCGTAAGCGACATCTGAAACATTCATTCAAAATATATAAAATACAACGATATATTATTTTAGAAAATTTACAACTTTAATGTACAGTAACCTCGAGGACTTGAAGAGATGGTTAGTTACCTATGTTAGTTAAGCGGTTAGTTGTAACGTAAAGTTGAAACCATCTCAAACTTGTGTACTCAACTGTCCTGTCACTCACAAAGCTCACAAGTGGAGTAAACTTGCCAAGTAAACTTTGTCATACGACATCCATTTATTAATCAACGAGCTGGTATCTTTGCATTACACGTGTCATAACATTTTAGCGAGTATAATATAATGTGCTTTAAATATAAATGATTAATTTATTGCTTACCGAGGTACAGCGGGGCGTACGCTAGTAAACAAGGTAGTAAGTACAAACTTTCAAGTATATAGTTCACTGAAAAATAAATCAACAGGGATTAAATACATGTAAATATCAAAATAACTATTTACATCTCCCAAACAACCATAAGAGACATTTATCATCCAAATTCCGTGGTTGGACATGCAACTTCATAGAACTCATTCTTGTCTATGTAGAAATGAAGTTTGATGAAAAGTCTACAGATGAAATCCTTCTCAATATATCTAGCCACGAGTTAGCTTCAGATGTGTTTTTTTTTCATTTAATTGGATTACATATTTAAATAATAAAATTATGCTGACCAAATCACTATAAAATGGTGTTGTGTATCCTGGGATAGTAAGGCTACCCATGTTATTAGGTCAGATGTTTACATCTCTTATGGGTGTATTGAGGTTGTTAGCAAATGTATATATTCTGCCAATGTCTCGTTTCGTTGCCATCATGCTTACCCATAACACCAATGTAAAATATTCGCTAACACTAAGCAAAATCATCGCGTAACATGCACCATCATCGAAATCAGTGTAAATATATATATATATATATCTTCATTTATATAAAAAATATATAAATAAGACTCATACAATATTTCCAATTTTAAGGTCAGTTCGTTTTCAAAAATTCCGTGCGGGCAGACAAAGAGAAATGTATTTGTTTTAGATCCACGATGGATAGGCTTCGCTAAAGCTCAGCTAATAAATCTTAGCCTTTAAGGCCTGATAATAACAGTTTATTATAGCAATCTGATTTAAGATACAAAAACTTCCTGGGATGACAATTGCTGACTAAAGCAATGTTCTAACAGATATTGTCTTACAGAAATATAGTCTTCTTAATGTCGTCATCATGAAAACTTTATTTCTGACATCAAACTTTCCAAATAGTTTTCACCAAACACTCTTTCTTTTTAACAGGACAATACGCATTAGTTTATCGGGTGTTAATGAGGAAGTAAGCTTATAACCATGAAATGTGGTCACTGCTTATTTCTGTTCGACAAAACTTCGACCACGTGCCCGGCTAAAACAAAAGCATGCTAATTAGCTGTTATCCGATGATTAATTTAAACAATAATAACTACTTTGCGTGTTAATATGGGCGACTTCAATGCTTGCTTGAAATCATAAAAAATTACAAGTTAGGACTGAGTTACTCTCTAATTGACTGCAGTATAAATGAATAATTATAAGATTAATTTTTATAGGAATTTCTCAGCATAGTACCGAATATTATACGCAGAATTAATGCTTATCGATGCAGCTCAAGGGAATTCAGCTTCGTGGCTGAGGCGGGATAATTTGTCTAACGGAAATCCCAACACTTGTACCAGAAGTGGGTGTCTTCTCAGTAATGTATAAAATAGGAGTGATCCACGTGAATATTGATTTGTTGCTCTATCTTGTATTATACACTATTGTATCGTCATAATTGTTTACAAATGATATATTAATTACCCTTCGTTATTGGCACGATACAAAAACATCTTATATATTTTTCCCTCTTTGCGTTACATGGAAAAAGAAGGTTATATAAAGTTTCATGGCAGAAGAAAGCAACTTTATTAATTCCTACATGTGTATTTATATACTTATTTCTAACTGAACTGTACGGGGTTACAAAATAAAAAAAATCGAATTAATACAATTTTTGCGGCTTTAAGATTTTATCGCCTAGACTGTGAGTAATGTTATATTGTACCTAATAATGGTACGAATAAGCAACAAACAAGAAATAATTTTCAAGTTGATTTCAGTAATTTAAGTTGATTTATTAGACTCGATCGTGAGATTTAATATGTTGTACTAAAATTAGATGGTCTTTACGATACAACATATTGTATTATATATTATATTATATTGTATATTTTATTGTATTTTTCTAATGTTTTTAAATAAACTCAACCGAAAATAAAACAGAGGACTAAAATAATCTTTAAAAACTCTTCAGTAAGACTATTTATCTCGATATGTTTCCATAATGCACCAGAAAGCAAAAGTATAGCATGCCATAGAGTTTTTATTTGAATCAGAAAATTTATGTATTGTTGTTCTGTTATTTAAAACAAAACAAAAAATCTATACATAAAAGTAAAATCATTTAAAGGATTACACTGTGTCAATTAACTAGCTGTTTCCGCACGCTTCTGGTTCAAGTGAATTATATTTCCAACGGCGATGTAGAGTTTGACCTTGTTGCCACGATCAAGAAAATCTGTCAGAAGTGTATGTCTATAGCCATTGTACACACAACGCACATGTACTTTATTAAAAAGTGGTCTAACACTCAAGCTTTAAGTTCAGCCAGAAATTTATTTTTAAGACAAGTATACATAATAAATTAGCGCCTTCAAATAGTGTTTGGCAATTTAATATACGTAACTGTCTTTTAGTTGCAGTTTATAATGTGCAGGCGCTTTGAAAACCTTTTTATTTTGCAGCGTTGCCTTGTGGTAAGTTACATCAATGGGCATAGCATTTAAATCTTCCCCGTGTAAAAATACATAAACATACAGATTTTCATGACGAACGGTCAAATAGTTTCTGAGTCTATAAAAGACATACACACAAACATTCATTTATACATATAGATAGATGTTTGCTATGTAATTGCGAATACCAATTCAACAAAAAACGGCAGAGATAGTTTCTAATTGATTGAAAAAAAGGTTGTTACTTAAGAACCTGTACTCAGTCGGTCGGTAAATATAGAAGGTTTGCGTAGTATAATTCAACCGAGCAGGTACTGAAGGAGCTCTCAATAATGCAGACTGTACAAAGAGCTTTGGGAAGTTACATGTGACATCGTCCTATTAATCGCTTCACAAACATTAGTTTGAAACCTGTACTAAGTTGGTCAATAAATAAAGAATGTTTGTGTAGTATAATTCAACCGAGCAGGTACTGAAGGAGCTCTCAATAATGCAGCCGTACAAAGAGCTTTGGGAAGTAACATGGGACATCGTCCTATCAATCGCTTCACAAACATTGGTTAGAAACCTGTACTAAGTTGGTCAATAAATAAAGAATGTTTGTGTAGTATAATTCAACCGAGCAGGTACTGAAGGAGCTCTCAATAATGCAGACCGTACAAAGAGCTTTGGGAAGTTACATGTGACATCGTCCTATTAATCGCTTCACAAACATTGGTTTGAAACCTGTACTAAGTTGGTCAATAAATAAAGAATGTTTGTGTAGTATAATTCAACCGAGCAGGTACTGAAGGAGCTCTCAATAATGCAGACCGTACAAAGAGCTTTGGGAAGTTCCATGTGACATCGTCATATCAATCGCTTCACAAACATTGGTTAGAAACCTGTACTAAGTTGGTCAATAAATAAAGAATGTTTGTGTAGTATAATTCAACCGAGCAGGTGCTGAAGGAGCTCTCAATAATGCAGACCGTACAAAGAGCTTTGGGAAGTTACATGTGACATCGTCATATCAATCGCTTCACAAACATTGGTTAGAAACCTGCACTAAGTTGGTCAATAAATAAAGAATGTTTGTGTACTATAACTCAACCGATCAGTTACTGAAGTAGATCTAATAATGCAAAACATTCAAATAGCTCTGGGAAGTTCCATGTGACATCGTCTTATAAATCGCTTCACATTGACCAATTAATTGTAACGATTCGATCGGTAATTAAAGAATCATTTTGTAGTATAATTCAACCAAGCTGGTACTCAAGGACCTCAAAATAATTGAGACCATGCAAAGAAATTTGAGAAGTTCTGTTACAATTTAATTTAATCTGAGACTTTTTCATTGCCATCACAGTTACTCTTAAGACCAGTATAAATAGTTTCGTTAGCAATCAGTCAAAACTCAAAAACACAAAAGCAATGTTTTATATATGTCAATGATAACTTAATAGACTTTTCGCTAGAATTCAGTAAATAAAATTGTTCTATCTCTTGACTTTGGGTCACCATTATGAATACAATATGATTAGAAATCAAACACGTTTGTAATATATAAAAAACGTTGGTTAATCGCAGCGTTTGTAATACATTTTCAGACAACATTTGTAACAGTCAGTTTTGGAACCTAAAAATATGGGTTAAGCGCAAGAAAGCTACATAAATCTGCTATCATCATATGGTACCAATATATAACTTTCATATACCATTTTTTTAGTATTATTGTTATAACTAATATGTGTACACTGACCCATTTATTAGCAATCCCTAAAAATTTTTACCAGCTTACTTTCTAAATATTTTCAAGCCGTAAAATTGGTCCCTATATTCGTCCCAAGTCTGTGTGTAATTTAATCTTCTCCAATTAAAAAAATATTTCCACCTTTCATACACTTTCTCCTTTTGCATCAACTCTGGACGCCTTTTGCAATTAAACGCTCTGACGTCAAAGAACTTCCTCCAAATGCCAAGCAGCTGAGCAACTGACGTGACCTGATCTCAACTATTTCACAGGTTGTGGGAATATAAATTTCAAGTGGGGAATTTAGAGCTTGTGGCTGCCCGGTGCGTGTCAAATTAGTGGATACACCAAAATTATAATTGATCCATGTACTAATTCTGTTTGCATTTCATTAATAGTATTTTATTAATCGTTAGATTTGTTAAATTTGTAACTACGAAGGAATTTAAATTCTTTATTTTACGGATTGGCTGAAGGTTGCCATTTACATAACTTTTTAAGTTTTTTACCATTAAACACCATTTCAAAAATTATACTGACTATATATATATATATATATATATATATATATATATATATATAGATCTACATGTTTATACTGGACATCCCAAAATGGTTTGAAATATCATAGTCACAAATAATAGATCTATATCTTCAAACTTACGTCAAATGCCTCATTCAGAGTCGTCATTACTGACTGCTGGGAGGAAGTCAAAATCGTAGATCAAAACTAAAACTTTTAAACTATTATATAAATCAACCAAGCCCAAACATTACCTGCAACATATTTGTTTTGAACTGGTAAAAATATCTATTTCTTTACGCGCTTGACTATACGCTATATTTTATCAAACGTCTTATCGTTGTCACAATTGATAATACCGGACAAAACTTTTTCCAATACTTTTAAAGAATATAAATGAGTTTTTTAGATTTGGAGAAGAGATTCATTGGATTAAGATCATTGAACCTAAAGATTCAGGAAAAGTCCTTTTACTAGATTTTGATATATTTTAGAGTATTAATTGCAAAATATACAAAACTATGCTTCAGGATTGAAACGTCAAATTTTATTACTATAGAAACTCACGTTCAACAATTAATTCAAATGCTTAAAACAAATAGTTTGACTTTGACACCTAAGGTGTCTGCTAATTGAGAAATTACAATTTAGATTTTATATTTTGATTTTGCATATTTCCATCGCTCATGGTAAGTTTCTTCAATAATCATTGATTCACACATTGAAAACATATTAATATTAACGTATAGGAAAGAATGTGTGCTTGTTGAATAGTGAAATTTACACACACACACACACACAAATACGCTTAAATTATCACCAAATAAATAATTAAACTGGCTTTAAATTTAAGCGGGAATTATATTGCGCAAGTATATATGTCTGTCATTATTTATTTATATATGCTTATAAATTTATGTACATGTTTGCATTTTTACAATCATGTATAATTCTAAGCTGTTGACGATTGTAAATGTCCATAAACATTTATGTGTTAAAATATCTCATAGAACCTATAAGCTAATAATTTTAATATTCGAAAAATAAGATTAATTAACAAAGGTTATCAAATAGTGTGAGTTCTGACAGAAGCACTTTATGTAAAACGTCATAAATATTCAACTTACATTTTGGTTTCACAATTATGAATATGAGTAATTACTAAACGGGATCATTATCGGCCCATGGTTGCCATCACCTTAGTTTTTTTTTTACTTTTACCTCATAATAATTCTATTCAGTAAACTGGGAGCCTCCAGAGAAATCTTGTTTTTTAAAACTCTCTGGTTTAACAGGGAGGAATTCACAATAAAGTTGAGTCCAGTCCATTCATTATGTAAAAGCCTTTAGTTTAGTAATGCACTCTTTATAATGGAATGCTTGATATAATAGTACGGCATGAAGCTTAGTAGACTTTTTTTACTGGTTGATTCAATTTTAATTATATGTTTATTTTTACCTTAGAAATCGTACGTATTTAATTTTTCGCCTGGAGCAATATTTACTACATTTTCCCGTACTAATATGAGGATAGAAGATTCTAAACTTCCTTATAGCTGTATTGAACGTTTCAGGAAAAAGTATTTCCAATCCATAACAGACGACAATGTTGTATAGTTGTTAGCTAGTGCATCTTCGTGTCCAATACACGCGCTCAAGATTTTCCTCTTCTCTAAGTAGCTTCTTTGTATGTAACGTAATACTTATGTGTGGATTTGATCTTTCATATTTTTGTTAATTTTTATAGAGTAAATATAATTAAATTATTTATATTGTTTCTGACTACGGATGGTTACAAATAAATTATTTGTTTACTCTTATTTCATTGTTATTGTACATGTTTGTTCTCGAAATATTTCAATACTAGCAGGATATTATTATTATTTATCATATATTTATAGATTAAATAAATATTCAAATCTCTTTTGCTTGAATCCTTTTTATTACAGCAACAAAAATGCACCACGTCACGATTAAAAGGTTTCTTCAACACTTCACTTAAATGCAGCTGATTTCCTCGTCTTAGAATTATTGACCTAATGTAAGGTATTGTTGCATATATATCTTTTCACTAACTAATCGTACAGAACCAAAAATTTACGATGACATTTTTGAAGAATAACATTTAAAACTTTAAACTTTAATCAAATGAATCCTGTTTATTTCTGAGCACACAGAAATGTTCTAAGATAAACATTTAGATGGGTTGGTGCGAAAAATATCATTCACTTCTATAAATATTTACAACTATTATTAACTTTAAAATTTTATTTTCTTTTTTCTAATATTACTTTTACCAAATTTTTGATAATTTAACTAATATATATGTATATTCATCGACCCAGCAGGGATCACTTCTGTCTGGTTTATACCTACCAGTTGAACCCACCACTGGGCACAGCAAAAACCGATGTGCCACTTCAATCTGGGCAACCTTATGGATGTCCAATAGCGGCACATCACTAACCGCAAATGTTGAGATTCTTGGGGTTCATGGGCAATTCGATAGGTCTAGTCTACTGTGGAAGATGGCTGTTGGAGTTGGTGGGGTTTGTTCCCTTACCTCAGAGGCTCTTGTTAACCTCAACAAGGGTGTGCCACCCCCTGCCTACTTTGACTGGAGAGGCTGGTTCACTGCTGGCCTCCCTTCTTCCAGGATGACTTTGAGATGTAGTGCCCTAATTCTTCCTCATGGATCTCGATAGGAGGCGGCCCGTACTCCCTAACCTTACCCATCCTAAATATACTATCACTCCGGAAGCAGCGCAAAGGTTCTTATAGGTCTAAGTGCAATTTATAAGCTTCTTGTCCTAAGAAAAAGAAATGTATATTCATGTTTATTTACGTAACAATTAAAATGTTAAATCGTGCGTTTTTACATGAAAGAGTATTGCAATATTTACTTTTGTTGTTTTTATTGATATAATTAAAAAAACGCCAATTTTTAAATCTTGATATTCTAACCATAGTACTAAGATTACTCTGCAAGAGTCGCCCCAGCCACAAGTAAAACGGTTATTCGATATTTTCAAAGGTTTTTATTGTCTAGCTTGTTTAATAACTTGTTTAATAGTTCATCAAGCATATAATTAAACTTTTATTTCAATGTTGTCAGCTCTTATCGTGGGTACGCGAAAATAACATATGCCAACATTTCCGATGTACTTATTGTAAAAATTTCACTTACACTCATGTAATGGAATTTCCTTTATAATAAATTATTAAAAAAGTGTAAACACCTTTCCTTGCACTTTTTTTATAACAAACCACTATGGCGATTCTTGAATGAATCTTTTACATTTGTCTGATATTCGAAGGAAGTGAAAATTAGCAAGTCAAACCTGACAGTAAACCCAAAACTACAGACAGCAGTAAACACAGTTACTCCCTTCATTACACAGCTCTCTCTAAGAGTACAGTAACCACAGCGTTTCTCTTTGTTTTGTCCTGGATTTTGTGAAAATTGAAAGATATTAATAATTGAATAAATAATAATAATATTAGCTCCATATTTTTATAATATTAGTGTCTTTATAAAGAAAGAAAAACCTTGCTATCCTTGGTGGCTAAAAACACACTTAGTGGACGTACTATCTAAATAAATTATCTTAAACGATTTATTTTGGAAATTAATATCCAATATATAAAAAAAGTAATTAATCCCCTAAATCAAATGGGGGAGTCCATATTACTTAGATCAGATTTTAATTAAACTGTGTAGAAAAGTACAAGCCACGGTTTTAAATTTCAAATCGTGTCTCCTACAAGCTACTTATTTTTTAGTAATTAGTCTAAGATTACATTTTTATAAAATTATATAAACACATTTACCAATAGGGGACCAAAATATGGAAAAAAACTTAGGTTAATAACTTAAAATTAAAATTCCAAAACTTTCATATTATTAACTTTCAAATATTTCTCTTAAATTAGTCTGCCGCCTGCTAAATTTGTTTTAAACAGTCTAAACGACCATAACTCGAGCAGATGATTAAAATTATTGTCACAGTACTACTTATCTTGTTAGAAAACATGTCTAATTTTGTGAAATTTATTATAAGAGTCGTTGCACATCATTGTATGTGTAGAAGACATCACAACTATCCACGATTGTTATTTAGCAAGATAAATTTCACATAGCACCACAATATTTAACCTATTTATTGGTACATTTAAATATAAAAATAATATTTTAGAGATCCTAGGAAACCCTTGTTAGAACCAACTACTGCATGAAAACAGTTATGTACTTGTGGAATATACCAGAGTGATGTAAGTGAATAATTATTCTAAGCGAGAGAGAAATCAAGTAAGTTCTCAGAACAGGAGCACGCACCAGGCAGACACAAAGCTCTAAAGTCCCAACTTAGATTGAGATCACCGCCTGTGAAATTAGTGTTGCTTATGGTTTAGTAACTGTGTACATTTATTCCATATGACTTCAAATTTGTATGTCATTTATTTATATTATAAGCCACAGTGAAAGAATGAGCTTGACTAAATAATATTACACATATCAAAACTGTGAGTTAGATTTCATATACGCCTGCTTTATTGCAATCGTCCTCTAGACGACATTACTAGTAAATTTCGTTTTCTTTTGTATTTTTTCCCAGGACCAAACAGCCATAATTAAAAAATTTAGAAATATGTTAGTGGGCATAAAATCCAAGTTTTTTTTATAAAATGGCGGGAATAACTGTGAAAACTATAATTACCGTAGTCCTTATTAGATTCTGACTGAATTTGGTACAGAGCTAATATTTCTATACAGCTTGGATGGAGTGCTTTAACCTGCCTTAATAAATAAACATTTCAAGATGTTGGCCATTCTCCAAAAAAAAGTGTACCTCTACTTATTCCCAATACACACCTAAAACAGACATACGAGTATACTAAATGGACTGTTAATTCCTATACATTTTTCAGTGATCCTAAGGTTTCAAGATAAGCGGTCATTTACAAATAGAAGAAGGAATAGTTATAAATAAGTTTTTTTTTTATTCTCAGGTCACTAACAATAACGTTTGTTTTCATGTATTTATTTATATTTCGTAAAATTTGTATAAAAAGGGACGCTTAAAGATTAAAAGAAGCATGCAGCGTTGCAGAAATAATTGTAAACAAGATATTATTGTTTCTATTACATATAGACTAAACGAGGTACATATATATTATTTACGATATTACTTTGGTTAAGTTCATTAGTCATTCATTACTTATACAAATTTTCAATATGGCGGTAATTGGCATTAGGGCACACATTTTATTTCATATTATAATTAAAAATGTCAATTTTTCTTAATACTGTCCAGACAACTTCAAGCGACATTTATTCTTCTTTATATTGCGATAGTGATGAAAATTTCAAGATGATGGCCATTTAAAGTTATTGAATTATACAATTGAATTGTTAAAAGCGAGTATATTGTCATAAGCATACTTTAGAATTAATTTTAACTAAATCTAGTTCACACTTTTATAAAGAAAAGTATGAGCTTATAGAAAACTTTGACTTGTAAGGTTTTCTAAATTATGCATTTACTAAATGTATGAACTGTTACGATTACAATAACATGCCAACATGTTTCCGTTCCATCAGTGCAGGTCCCTTTATCTAAACTAATAATGTATCTTTAGTTCGAAATTTCGAGATGACATTTGAATTTGACTTTCTTCCGACTGAACCGGAAGGGATATTTTTTCTCTTTATAGACGTTACAAAATATGGCTATAATTTTTGTTATGTTTAAAACTATATTTACCACACATAACTAAGATTTGTGTCTTAATGCCCCATAAGACTAAAAGGTAGTTACAAGAATTACTATTACTTCAGGTAAACACAAAGCTATTTAATTTAATCTTTTATTAAGCAAACTGTCTTTTAAACTAGTAGCGCCTATAGAGTAAAACATGCTCGATTATTTGCTAGCGAATTTTTTTTAAATACTCAAAACTCAAAGATTTTAATATGGCAAAATTACAGAATTCTACAACCAAGCACACTAAGTGTAGGCTGTGTTGTAAAGGTTGTAGGAAAGTAACACAAGAATAAGCGGCTTGGAGACGATTGTTGTCTGGGATTGGTTTGCCGCCAGATCCGTTCTCTTGTACTTCTCTGCTGTTGTTGTGTAATGACGGTATTTACTTGACAAACTCTCTAACCTTGTCTAACGTTTGTTAAGAATTACACATAGAAATTTTTTTCTATTAGAAAATGAGACATAACAAAAGTGATGAAGTACCGTTACTTAGTAAATGTTCGATTTAATATGAAAAATATGTAATATGAACAAAAGGCAAAATATGTAATTCTAATATTTTGATCTTGGAACAAGTCTACACTTTTTCAAAAAGAAATATCAAAATTTTACTCAAAGAGTAAAATAAAGCGAAGCTATGGTTTATCTCTGTCTAAGAGAATTCTAATTTTGTTTTGTTGTTATTCACGGGGGAAATGTACAATCCTACGTATCTTAACCTAATGGATCTGTCTATAAAATTTTATTAAGACAGAATTGTATATGGTATCATTAATATTGCTCACGTGAATACCATAGCACATATCTGCATATTTTACTGGAAATTTATATATTTTCTTTATATCCGTACCACAGATATTCATGATGATATTCACCACAGATGAGGTGAAATTTATTATGTTAAACTGCAGCCAACCATTGCATGTTAATTATCACTTTATGACCTAAGTCTAAGCGAAACCTATTACAGGAATGGCTGGACAAATTTCATTTATGCCTATCTTCCTGTCCACACGATATCTCTAGAATCAACTAATCTATAGATCAATAATAGGTTCTTACTTTCCGTAAATTTTAGTCCTTGTGATGCAGATGAATTTAATTCGGTTACTATGATGGGAATGAGAAAATCAAAGAATAATACATTTTTTAACAAATTAAGTACAATTATAGAACCAATTTCTATTTGTGTTCATTTATATATTGAGATGAATATTGCGTTCAAACTCAGTGAAGACTCCTACACGCCATGTACAAAATGGCTTCCAATGTATTCATATTCTACAAACAAATTTATCATTAGTACTTTTGTAGTATATTTTAATGCCTTTACCAATGTTACACCGTCAATACTTAAAAATTATAATGATTCTGAGAATGAGATATTTTAGCTATGCCTTACCTGCTAACTACAGCACATCATCAGTCACCTGATCACTCTCAGAGAGAGAGGTGAATGGATGAGGTGGTGAGATGTATGTGAGTTTTAATTTTTCAACATCCATTAACTACAAACTTGAAGCATAAGAAGTTAACTATAGTTACTAAGAAACAAACCATTAATAATCCCTGTAGCCTATTATTGTAATTATGGATATATGTTGAATAAAACAATATAATTCCTAATTGAAATACGTTTAAACACTAAAATAATAAATTTATTTTGTAGATTTATAAAATTAAAAATATAATAATTAAATACCGATTTAATACTATTAGAGCAAAGACAATCTGGCAGATGTTTGTTCATAGTTGCCTTCAATTTTTCACTAAGATATGTAAAAATTAAGTATTTTTAGAATGATTTGAAGATATATTATTATTATTATTATTATTTTACAAAAGGCACCAACTTAATAAATAAACGGTTTATATGGTATTACGTAAAATTGTTATGAATATAACCCGTAACAAAACGATAAACTAAAAAATAAAACGATATGCGGGTTGCAGCTGTTACTTCTCTGCTAGTTTAGACCCCGGAGTAGAGTAGCAGTGATCAGTTGTTATCTTACTTTGCTTTGCACGCATTTAATCCTCTAAATTTAGTACATTTTGTATGCAGACTTTTCCGGTGTGGCTTGCCCACCCATACAAAATTATGGCATCTAGAAGAATTTACTCAGTTTAAATTTCAATAGTAAAAATTCTAAAATAGCCATTTTTGGATTCGGAATTCATCTGCGTAAATATTTTAGCATTTATGCCTTCTAAAATTGGGAGTACTCCTTGTCAAATGTAGAGAGACGATATATTTCAATCACTTCCTACAACTTATCAAATATAGTTCTAATTAAGAACTTGAGATCAAATAAAATTTATTTAGCTTTGAATTAAATACTAAAAACATAACATTTACAAAAAACTTTCCCCGCCGTTGTATAGAGCCATGATTATACTAACTTAAAGAACTTGTTTTACTTGTACAAATTGAAACGGAAGAGTTCCTTAAATTTATTTTATGAATTAAAACTAAAGGGATGCTATGGATAATTGAGGAGTATCAAATAGTTAAATTATTATTAAGCTTAATTTAATCAATGCCTAGCAAACCCACGGAAGCCAAAACAGCTATATAATATATTAAATAATACATTGATAGAACCCATCCCAAGAGTACACCAGCCCTGTATCAATAACCTCGCCCATCATCTCTCGACAAGATGGCATCTATCAGCTCTAAGTAATTGCAGTAATACCGTACATTACATTGTAATGAACAGATCCCACCTCAAGAGAATACTGACCTTACATCATCAACCACAATATCTCTCCCATCAACCCTCGACAGGATGGCATCTATCTGCTCTTATCGATTGCGGCTATACTGTATTGTACATTGTAATGAACAGATCCCACCTCAAGAGAATACTTACCTTACATCATCAACCACAATATCTCTCCCACCAACCCTCGACAGGGTGGCATCTATCTGCTCTTATCGATTGCGGCTATACTGTATTTTACATTGTAATGAACAGATCCCACCTCAAGAGAATACTTACCTTACATCATCAACCACAATATCTCTCCCATCAAACTTCGACAGGATGGCATCTATCTGCTCTTATCGATTGCGGCTATACTGTATGTTACATTGTAATGAACAGATCCCACCTCAAGAGAATACTTACCTTACATCATCAACTACAATATCTCTCCCATCAACCCTCTACAGGATGGGATCTATCTGCTCTTATCGATTGCGGCTATACTGTATTTTACATTGTAATGAACAGATCCCACCAAAAGAGAATACTGACCTTACATTGACTGCAATACTGTACCATAGTTCTAATTATTTATGCTGAATCGCGGTAGGAAGTAGGCTCGGGGACGCTGCTTTAGCACCCCCTGGAATAAGCACCCCCTCGGGCTCTGACGTCACGGCAGGGGGGTGCTAATTCAGGGCACGGACACGGACCAGGCACGGAATTAGCACCCCCGACTACAAGGGGGTGCTAAATCAGCGCATGAACATGGTCGAGGCCCTGAATTAACACCCCCCTGTTCCAAGGGGGTGCTTATTCAGCGCATGGACATGGCTCAGTCACTGAATTAGCACCCCCTAGCATTCAACCAGCAAAAAGGATATTTATCTTTTACATATTCAATTCAATCATAAATATAATAGTTGTTATCTGGATTTTTGTGACGCTGCCACTTATAAGCTACTATCTACGATTGTTTTGCAATTTCCGATGAACGATTAAATAATATAATAATCAAATATGGCTACTTTCTCTTAAAAATTACCATAGACTTAATATTACATAATAATGCTCCGACTAACAAGGCTAATAGACCTTAGCACTCCTCCCTCTCATACGCATTGTCATATTGTAATAATTTTCACTCATGACTTTGCTTTCTTAATTTGTTCTATGTATCACCTATTAAAATAATTAATTAAATCATATCCTTCATTTATTCTATCTCAGTTTATTCTTTCAGTTAATGTGTTTGTAAATTTAATTAACGCACTGCTAAATATATCTTTAAAAAAACATAAAATTCTCGTCGATTCTGACTCGATTTTTGGAATATTACGGAAGGTAAAATGTAATTATGGTTTTTTATACACAATTAGTCTAGTATCTTTGGTGTGTCATTTTTTTGTACAGGTATTGAGTACTGGGCGTCCATACCAATGAAAGATCTAGTCTACTCATAGTCTAGTTAAGGGTATTCACTGAGCATTAACAGTCCAAGCTTAACCCAATCGTGAAAACTCAATGAAACATGTTTCTACATATAATTAAAACTATGTTATTTGTATATGAATCTATAATTAAAGTATTTATTTCATTTAATAGCTTCACGGAAATGGAATCTTCTTTTTTTAGTTTAATTAACTCAAATTTAAAAAACAATTACAACAAATAATTTTGTAAACAATTTAGGCTCGTATTTTAGGCAAAATAGTTCACTGTCACACAGTATAGAATTTTTCTCTGCGGCATTTTTGTTTCATATTTAATTTTAATTACATTTCAAAATTAGGTTTTATAGAATGAAACAGATGAAGTATGAAAATTACAGTTTTTGACTTGTCATTTATTACAGAAATAATTTTTCAGTACCTGCCCTTAAATAATTACTCGTAACCATCTGCAGTAAGAAACTAGATTATAATTTTTTATCTTATGCACTATTAGGCGTACAGTGAATCATCTGCACAATGGAACAGCTACATAGACTTAACACTACACAAAAATCCGTAGAATGGTACTCACAAAAATATCTCAAGGTTACGCCCATAAGTATTACTATTGCTTACGTGTAAAATATCCTCTATAGAATCATGCCTAACTATTTTTCATGATTAAAGGAATATATAGAAACATCAAATACATTTCACATGAGGCTACAACTTGAAGATACATTATTAGTTTATGAACTTAACACTATGATAAAAAACTTATGGATGAGGCATTAATAGCTAAGGATGAAGTATATTAATCCGCAAAGGTTTCTTCCTAACTAGTTAATGTAAAAAAATGTTTGATCGACTTCTGTCCATCTTACTTCTAACAGATATATCCCTCTGGTAAAGGATTATACCCTCGATTATATTACTTTTTCTAACGGTATCGATGATAATTAGTGTAATATTACGAGAATGAATAATAGAATTCATATTGGGACTTTCATATTAAGTGATATCAACTATTACATGTAAAATATTCTCACATATATGTTTTGTTGCTCCTTTTATGAGTAACCCTATTTTCAAATGTGGATCATAAATCTTTTATTACCTACAGTACTTTAGGAAAGGAGGGATCGTGATTTTTAATTACTTTAGAACATCAGTTCAAAAAATCATGGAATGTCGCATTGAAATTAAAATTGGAATATTTTCCAATGACTATAATTTATTTCATCAGTAGTATGCCATTTTTTTAAAGACATGAGGAGATGTCTATGACGTACCAGTTATTCTAAAAAAAATTCCGTACGAAGGGGCGGGTATCAGCTAGTAAACATTTAAAAACTTAAAAACTCGTTATTTTTGCCTTAACATCGTTGCTCGTTATATATTGGCCGTCTACCAAATATGAAATATACAGAGTGAAATCAACCTGCAAATATCGATTGTAGGACTGTAGGTCCACACATAATTTTGACGAAGCTGACGAAACCCGTCCATGCACTACCGACCCTACTATTCAGAACTGATGTGGCCGTATCGAGTGGTTGAGTAATAATATCGATGTTATTCTCCGTTGTTATTCCTATATTAATACATAACTTATTATGTATAGTGAATTTGTTTGATGAAATTTCCTAAAAAATATAAGAAGAAATCAAAACAATGTTTGAGTGTACAGGCCCAAGGTGTGGCATATTATACTCTCTAGGTAACGGATAATTTTACACGAGTAAAGAGAAAAGATAAAGTAGAACACGGTAATGATGTATGGACAAAAACTGAAAATCATCGCCTTTTTGTATGCAGTTAAAGAATATTTAACTATTGTGTGTTACATTAGTCACACGTGCACTTCTAACCCCATGTATCTGGAAGTGTCAAACTTAAGGATGAACATTCTTACAATATTGTAAAAAGAAGAGTGAAATCTCAGTGAAGTCTTTAATAAAGCGTCTATAAAAAGGTAAAATTTAAAATTACACTTCAGCTTAGCTGTACTTTTATTTTAAGGCTATTTATATAGGAAAGTGTAGAGAATTTTGTTACACTCTAATTTTCAATTCGTTGTAATTTTTATAACTGATTTGTAGACTAGGTAGTAAACAGATGTATAAGAAGCATAAATATTACTTCATTAATAATAAAAAAAATACTATACAAATATACATAATATTTCATTTTGTATGCAGTAAACTTTTATGTTTTTTAATGTTTTATTTTCCGGGTAGAACAAAATCTTCAAACCTCGGATTTGTTAACAACTGCAACAAATAGCAATCTTTACTGGTACATTTAAGCATCAACGTTTAACACCGTAATCAATATCATATCTACAAACTCCGTATAAATTTACAAGCCAAAAGTAGGTTTGAGGTCTTCCATTTAAAAACAAAATATTAAATAGACATATAATAACAGAAAAACATTTTTAATTTTTGGTAATCAACATGTATTAGAGTGTTTTTTTCTGACGTCTCAATCAAAAGAAACTTTGTTTAGAAATAATTAAGAATATTATGACCACAGTTCAGCAATGTAATGTTAAAATCACTTGATTAGAGCAGCTAAAATCAAAACAGCTGATTGTTGCAGCCCACATTCTGTCATATAATAAAGGCGGATATTGTTTGGTAATTGGTTTTAAAAAACAAACTATCTCCCTTATTTCACAACCAATTTTTAAAACTTGGTATCGTTAGATTTTTTATTAAATTGTGTAATAATTTAGATCTTTTTTTACCATATATCGCTTTTAAGATATTTACGCTTTAAAATCTTTTAGAAATCACTATTTTGAAAATAAAGCTTGTAAGAAATTTAAATTTTTAATTTTCCTTAAGGTTATAAAGGTATATACAAAATTTTAACCTAAAACAATCCATCAAATATAAATAGTAAAGTAAAAAAGACAAAAAACAAAACAAAATTGTGGCTATTAGAGTAATTATTGAGTTTTAGAAAGGTGAATATGATTGTTTTGCCTTTGGTCCATGAATAATGTCTGAAAATATTGGTAGAGATTGTGGAACACTCTCTATAATAATTTTATGTACAGAGTGTCCTGTAATTCTTAGGACAAGTCTATATACCGCAACTGCTCAGGTCATGGCAAACGCATTTCAGAATATGGAAATAGATCTTTGGTGCTTAGTTTTCTATCCGTCAGTCTGTATGTGTTTTTATATACAAATTCGCTTTAATATCTTAAAACGAATAAACAAATCCTACCTAATTTGGATCAAATATTTGTGGTAATAAGGCCAGTTATAAACAATATTCATTAATACTTTCGAAATGGCGGCCATTAAATCTGATTAACTTTGAATGTCTTAAAATCCAGCAGGTATACAAGAATAAATCTGATCGTGGATTGTATCACAAATCTAATTACTCAAATACTATTTCAAACTAATAATAAATAACTAATTAAGAGCATCTTTACTGTAAAAAAACATGGTACGTGAAAATAAATTAATATCAGCTTTAGAGTATCTTATCCCTATTTCTTTTATTTTTGTGATTTATTATGCAAAACATTTGAAATACATGTTTCAGGCCTATTTAAGGATAGAATAGAATCATATATTTCATGTTTAATGAATTTATTTTAATACCTGTTGTTTTAGGACATATTTATTTACGAACATTTAGTCAAGCGACAATCAGATGTATTTCCAATAAAACCGCTTATCTTTGATTTTGTCATCTATAAAAGCATTATTGTCTGAATATTACTGTACGAATTTTCTTGTTCTTTATTATTCTTAGAAAATTTAGAACATATAGAATTAATATTCTTATAGTCATTTTATTTAGTTTTTTTTCACATATATTGTGAATAAATTGAAGCTTTATGAAAAATACAACAGTTTATTATTGTTAATTAAGACATTTGTTTTTGTCCTTCTTTGTTTATAAAGGCGTTCTTTGTTGATACATTTGCAATATCACTAGTAGTTTTTAATTTATTAGAAAAAAAGTTGCTTGGCAACAGATATTTGTATTTCCTGTACTTTAAATGAAGGGACTAAGATGTGAGCACGATTGGCATAAGATATTCTGGAGCTGCCGTTTACTCGATTTTTGTATTGTGACCTACTCGTAGAGATTTTCCAAGATATTCCATTTTTAACAACAAAAAAACGCACACTAACCGACAGAGGGGAAATTAAGCAATGTAGATTCATAATACTCAGTGTATAAATGTATGTTTTGACAGCAATAACGCTTTTGAAAATACGGTAGTATATTTATTGCTACGTGTTTTAACATTGTTTTCAACTTTTTTTTAATTATAGTTGAACTAACTGATATGGACATAAGTGAATAATATTTATTCTTTTAGATATAAAATAATATTTAAATTGTTTGTCAAGTGTGTTTGAATTATACTATTCAGTTTAAATAGTATAATTCAGTTTATGATGCGTCCTTAAAAATAATTGGCTCTTAGCCGTCGCAAAATTTACAATTTCACTGTTCTAAATTTTCCCGCTTTTGATTGGTATTCGAAAAATTAAAATAAATAAATAATTGTTTTTAAAGTGGTTAATAGGTTGATATAATCTCTGACCATGTATATTTATTACGCATGCCGGATTTACGCAATATCAGTTCCTCTGCGTTGTTCGTACCACGATTTCAAATTAATTTTACTTTAAAATAAACCTGTATTTGAATGCCTAGAACCTAGTTTTTTACTTAAGTATATTTGATGCATAGTATTTTTATAATTGGTAATGAACTGTTTGTTTTTTGAAATTTTAAGTAAACCACAGCAATGCAGTAAATATACTCTTTGCAATATATTATATATATTATTTTATTTTATTGAAAAATAAATCGCAATATGGTTAAACGTTTATTACTATATTCCGTTGGAGTAATTATTCATCTCATCAATACGGCGCTGATTTGGCAGCCCCCAGATTCAAGGGGGTGCTAAATCAGCACATGAGCACGGTCAAGGCGCTGAATTAGGACCCCCCTATTCGAAGGGGGTGCTAAATCAGCACATGAACACGGTCGAGGCGCTGAATTAGGACCCCCGTATTCGAAGGGGGTGCTTATTCAGGGCCTGGACATGGCCACTGTGCTGATTTAGCACCCCTTTCGTGACGTCAAAATGACGTCAGTAGCGAGGGGGTGCTATGTCCAGGGGGTGCTAATTCAGGCGCACCGTAGGCTCTTGTTAACTAGACGCGGTGCGTGGACATTGTTTGTTCAGTTAGACGGTCAATCAGCTGATCGAGCTACGGAGATACGTTCCGACCCGGCTCGCTGGAGAGAGAGAGGGAGTCAGTCGAGTCTTGGAGTTTCCACGAGAAGGTGTACCGGTCCAGTTAAGAAGCTGAAGTTCTTTCTCTAACCCTATAGTTGGGATTTAGAGTAATTATTTTATCGCGTGTAAATTCAATTTCAAGTATTTAATTTCTTTAGTGCATTTTAGTTTCCGATCTGCCTCCGTAATCTTCAAAGTAGTAAGTCCCGTACGAGCGTATAGTTAATATCTTTTATTTTTATAATACTGTAATTAAAATTTCTAAAGTTTCCCATATTTCAGAGTCTGAAAATTTAATTGAATTTTTTTGAAGTATTGTGAATTAAATTTTGGTGATAAAGTAAATATCAAGTTTTGTGTTATATTAATTTTGAGTATTTTGAGAAGAGAACTTTTTATTTTGTTTTGTTAATTTAAACCATTTTTGGAGAAGTATACATTTTTAGTTTAATTTAAATTTTAATTCCTTTTTATCAGACTCTTAATTAGATTTGTTCGATTGAGTGACATTTTGAAGAAAATCGAATCACAAGTTTGTAAACTTTGTTAACTTTTTGGTGAACTTAAATTTCGGAATAAATCAAGTATTTCCGAAAAGTTGTTCTAATTTATAAAGTATTAGCTCCATATAAATTCAATATATGTACTATAATAACGGTACATAATTTGCGCCACTCTGCTATTTCTTTTTGAGCATAAACTTGTACAACAGGTTATTTACAGGAAAGAACTTGTAAAACTGGTATAAACTTGTATAATTCATGAAAGTGTGTGTAACTTGTATAAGACTTGTGTAAGACTTGTATAAACTTGAAAAGTGTGTATAAACCTGCATAATTTTGTGTAGTGAGTAAGACTTAGGACTTCGAATAATATTGTGAGTTTAGAATATTTGATTTATTTTAAGAAAATTATCTATATATATAAAAATGAATGTTTGTATGTTTGTCCTTTATGGAATCGTGAACTATTGGACCGATCATGATGAAAATTTGTACGTATATGTATTTTTCCACGGAGAAGGTTTATAAGCTATGCCCATCCCTTTCCCGATTCAGGATTCCGCCCCACTGGTTACAGAAATACCCATAAGAAATGCATTGCAGCAAACATATGTTAACGTCTTTTCAAATTTTTAATCAGCTGTTCTTTGTAAACATATATTACACTTATAGTTTTAAAGCATAGAGTAAGCTTAAGAGAAACGACAAATTTTGTTTAAACTGTTTCTGCAATCACTGTTAAACATAGACTTTACTATCCAGATAATACAATTCAAATTTGACGTAAAAATTCACCTTTAACTGCAATATTTATTTAATATAAACCATGCTCATGCTTGATCAGAAGAGCAATGCAGATATCATAATTACTATCTTACGTTGGCTACAAATATAAAGAATGTTATAAAATCAACCTTAGTTGTTTTTTTTGACAGAAGTATGGTTCTCAAAACTCCGTGTGTACATATTCTCTCGATCGAGACAACAAAGCAAGCTCAATCGTGGCATCGGAGATATAACTAATTTAATCTAAAATTTATTATAGTAAAAAAAAAAAATTACTAAGTAATATAAGGACTTCGGTTCTTAAGATTTGCGTGCGAAGCCGTGGGTAACAGCTAGATAGAGGCAGGAATATGGTACATACCTTCATAATACGCCCAAGAGGCTCACGATGGAACGACTATCAATTATCTCAGCAATGTTTAGAATGTGATAGAAAAAGAATAAGTGAATATAGTGTACTGTTTTCAACGGGAAATTGCGTGCGAAGCCGCGGGCAACTTTTGTCTATATATATAAAAATGAATGTTTGTATGTTTGTCCTTTATGGAATAGTGAACTATTGGACCGATCATGATGAAAATTTGTACGTATATGTATTTTTCCACGGAGAAGGTTTATAAGCTATGCCCATCCCTTTCCCGATTCAGGATTCCGCCCCACTGGTTACAGAAATACCCATAAGAAATGCATTGCAGCAAACATATGTTAACGTCTTTTTAAATTTTTAATCAGCTGTTCTTTGTAAACATATATTACACTTATAGTTTTAAAGCATAGAGTAAGCTTAAGAGAAACGACAAATTTTGTTTAAACTGTTTTTGCAATCACTGTTAAACACAGACTTTACTATCCAGATAATACAATTCAAATTTGACGTAAAAATTCACCTTTAACTGCAATATTTATTTAATATAAACCATGCTCATGCTTGATCAGAAGAGTAATGCAGATATCATAATTACTATCTTACGTTGGCTACAAATATAAAGAATGTTATAAAATCAACCTTAGTTGTTTTTTTTGACAGAAGTATGGTTCTCAAAACTCCGTGTGTACATATTCTCTCGATCGAGACAACAAAGCAAGCTCAATCGTGGCATCGGAGATATAACTAATTTAATCTAAAATTTATTATAGTAAAAAAAAAATTTACTAAGTAATATAAGGACTTCGGTTCTTAAGATTTGCGTGCGAAGCCGTGGGTGGTAACAGCTAGATAGAGGCAGGAATATGGTACATACCTTCATAATACGCCCAAGAGGCTCACGATGGAACGACTATCAATTATCTCAGCAATGTTTAGAATGTGATAGAAAAAGAATAAGTGAATATAGTGTACTGTTTTCAACGGGAAATTGCGTGCGAAGCCGCGGGCAACTTTTGCAAAAAATTATTGAAATGCGCAGCAAAGCGCGCCGGGCCCGCTAGTTTTAAAATAAAATGGAGCTAGCGCATGTGGATCTGTTGCTCAAAAAGGAATTATATTTGAAATAAAATGTTATGGGCGGAAATGCTTCTGAAAGCGACACCGTTAGAATTTTAGAAAAATGTCGAGGTCCCTTCGGAAGTTAAATATAAGGGCCAGTGTTAGTAACCGGAAAGGGGTTATAAAATAATTATAGTTATTGTAGAAAGGGTCAAGAACAATGAGGGCAGGAGATAGGAGTATTGTGAAAGTTTCCTGTGTAAATATAAAAAGGTCCGGATGTGCCCAAGCCCCTGCCCGTTGTAAAAGTATTAGTTTGTAAGAGTCCGTATCGTAAAGATTTATTACAAGTGAACCTGATAAGTGAAAGCGAAGTGAACCTGATAAGCGAAAACTAAGTGAGCCCGATGAGCGAAAGTGTTTATGACTTGATAGTAAAGATAGGACTGGGCAATATGATTGAATATTTTGATGTTAAATGCTTATCGGAAATAACAAGGAAATATCGATCCTGGTTAAATGTGTTTTTGGTTTTAAAAAGTAAAGATAGGTTGTTTTTTCTTAAGGTGCATATTTCTAAATTAAAATTAAAATATGAAATGTGAAATTTGAAAAACTCAATAAACATTAGCCCGGGGCAAAGGTCAGTATGTTTTATTTTCAGGACAATTATATTGTCGAATAGGAATTGAAGATGGGTCTAAAACAATAAAATTGGCAATATAATTTATTTCTAAATTAACTTCAAGAATTGATTATATATTTATGTATTAATTTGGCCCAAAACACAAAACAAGTTAAGTATGAGAGTCCAGTAGTTTATTATAATAATACAAATAAATATTGGAATATAAAAGGGTGATGTGACGACGGTTTTATTTCAGCAATTGTATGGCTAAATAATGAGAAGTCATGATATAAAATTCCAGTGTAAGTGTGTGATAGGAGTGTTGTAGTAAACCATGTAATTTTCAGGGACAATGAATGGCATTAATGGTGTATGAAATTAATACACAGAGGTATTGTGATATGTCATGAGATATATTTCTTCCCTGTTCCTTCAAATGTAGAAGGACAGGGTAATTTTGGTAATGTTGTGGTGTTGTTGTCCCCTGTTCCTTCCAATAGAGAAGGACAGGGTAATATTTTTTGGTATACAATGAGTTGTATTCATAGTGATATTTCTTCCCTGTTCCTTCAAATGTAGAAGGACAGGGTAATATTGTTTTTTATCACTATATGAGGTTTATTGTGTGTAATCAATTGATTATTGTGCCATTGTAATCCCTGTAAATTGAGTGTATTGTAATTAACAACATATGGTAATGGTTTACATTCGTGACACTGGCGCAGGCGTACGATTAAGAACACCGTGAAAGACTGACAGCCATACAATTATACGGAGGGAATATTTTGTAAAAAAGGAATGTCCTCCAAGAGCTCAATGCCTCGCGGGCTGAAATTGTTGTTAGATTGGAGGAGCAGGTAGCAGTGCTATTAGTAAACAGAGCCAGCCAACCACAAGATCTACGAGGCCGCCGCACTGCACCGACCGCCAGGTCATTGGGGGAGCTGTGCATCGACTCCACATCAACCACATCCCTCGGCAATGGCGAGGGCGATGGCTACCTCCGGACTGATACTGGACGTCGGGCTATCCTACCACACCACCCCTCGGACTACGCATCACGGCCTCCACGTAGTGATAAGTACCAAGATTGTTATTTAAAAGTGTGCATGTGGAAGGATATTATTGTACTTAATCCGGGATGAGTGTTTTAAAGGTTTAGGTTCCTACCGTGATTTCAGCTTCGGGCTAAGGAAAGATATGTACCATAGTTCTAATTATTTATGCTGAATCGCGGTAGGAAGTAGGCTCTTGTTAACTAGACGCGGTGCGTGGACATTGTTTCTTCAGTTAGACCGGTCAATCAGCTGATCGAGCTACGGAGATACGTTCCGACCCGGCTCGCTGGAGAGAGAGAGGGAGTCAGTCGAGTCTTGGAGTTTCCACGAGAAGGTGTACCGGTCCAGTTAAGAAGCTGAAGTTCTTTCTCTAACCCTATAGTTGGGATTTAGAGTAATTATTTTATCGCGTGTAAATTCAATTTCAAGTATTTAATTTCTTTAGTGCATTTTAGTTTCCGATCTGCCTCCGTAATCTTCAAAGTAGTAAGTCCCGTACGAGCGTATAGTTAATATCTTTTATTTTTATAATACTGTAATTAAAATTTCTAAAGTTTCCCATATTTCAGAGTCTGAAAATTTAATTGAATTTTTTTGAAGTATTGTGAATTAAATTTTGGTGATAAAGTAAATATCAAGTTTTGTGTTATATTAATTTTGAGTATTTTGAGAAGAGAACTTTTTATTTTGTTTTGTTAATTTAAACCATTTTTGGAGAAGTATACATTTTTAGTTTAATTTAAATTTTAATTCCTTTTTATCAGACTCTTAATTAGATTTGTTCGATTGAGTGACATTTTGAAGAAAATCGAATCACAAGTTTGTAAACTTTGTTAACTTTTTGGTGAACTTAAATTTCGGAATAAATCCAGTATTTCCGAAAAGTTGTTCTAATTTATAAAGTATTAGCTCCATACAAATTCAATATATGTACTATAATAACGGTACAATACCTCGCCCACCAAAATGTTATTAAAGAACTTTGGTTTAATACTGACATTATTGCTAACTACCCATGAAAACACATTTCAATGCAGAACTATAAATGCAAAATTGATTGCATACGAAAATAAAAGAACGTTTACCTCTCACTATTTCCCCCTTGGTTGTATGTTTTAGTAGCAGTAATAGTTTAACTAAGCGATGGTTGTTTCCTGTACGCTAAGTTTGTAACATTAAATATCTGATTGAAGTTGAAGTGAGTAGAAAGATTAAGAGGTAAGTTCAATAAGCCGTATTAAAGGACACAACAACATTACATTTTTATTATGTTAAAAGTTACATTTTATTAATATAACATATAGCAATATCGATTTATTCTGGCATTACCTTAATTTTATATGGTAGATTCCTTTTATAAGTATGATATTACCTTCTTTCTCCTTTCTAATAACAACGAATTAAATGGGTTAATTTTACACTCAAAATATTATCCCAGATTACCCTTTCCACCCATCCACCCCCAAAAACATTTTCAATAATTGTCTGATTGGGTGAGGATTTAAAATACAGTATATAGTAATACGGTATAACCCATATTTAAATTACTAGACTTTTCAAAGGTGTATTTCTTAAATGCTCTAGTTATGGTAATGGATTGCAGGAGCGTGGCGGAGTGTGGACGGGAAAGTTGTGGTCTATTCATGTGAAAGGCCGTCACCAAACCAACTACGCTACATTATGCAGAGCCTGCTTGTTAATTCCACTGCAGTTTAAAGCTAGATTACGAAATGAGATTTCTTCCGGCACACAAGCGCTGTTTTTAAATGGAGTTAATTTCGTTTAAACATTATTCGGGTATACAAGTTCTTAACCAATGTTTGTAAAGTGATTGATAGAAAGCTATCACATGGCACTTCCCAGATCTATTTGCATAGTCTGAATAATATAGAGCTCCTTTAGTACCTGCTTGATTGAATTATACTTCACAAACTTTCTTTATTAACTGACTAACAGAGTACTAGTTCTTGACCAATGTTTGTAAAGCGATTGATAGAGCGATTTCTCATGGAACTTTCCAAAGCTCTTGTACGGTCTGAATTATTAAAACTCCTTCAGTACCTGCTTGATTGAATTATACTTCACAAACTTTCTTTATTTACTGACTAACAGAGTACTAGTTCTTGACCAATGTTTGTAAAGCGATTGATAGAGCGATTTCTCTTGGAACTTTCCAAAGCTCTTGTACGGTGTGAATAATATAGAGTTTCTTCAGTACCCGCTCGGTTAAATTATCCCACACAAACCTTATATATATATATATATATATATATATATATATATATATATATATATACACTGATCGTTACGGTACAGTTTCTTAACCATTGTTTGTAAAGTGTTTGGTAGAAAACTGTTACAGTGACCTTCCCAGAACTCTTTGTACGGTCTACACTCTATAGAACTCCCTCTGTACTAGATCGGTTGAATTATCCTGCAAAAACCTTATTTATTTACTAACTAATATAGGAACGGTTCTCATTAACAATAAATACTTTTATTGAATGAAACTGAAACAATTCTACATTCATTATTTTTAAATTAAACATTTGTACAGTGACCTGCCGGTTTCAGTCTTAAAGAGAAATATTAACAGATAAATACAGAGACTATATACAGAGACAATACAGACTTATACAGAGTAATATTAAACTTCATATATACTTTAAGAATCGACGAGTGAATAAAATATTCAATAGCCTTAAAAATATAAGTATTGTCTATAAATTTAGTGCAAAACGTCCTTTTGCAACAATGATATCAATCCAGCTATGAAAGTAACTAGTATGTTTTATTGGTCACTAAAAATAAAAAATTAGGCAATAATTTTAGCTGAAATTCCAAAAATCCAAATTTTATGATGTAAGTTCTAAAACTTTAATAATAATAAATTTTAAACTTATGGAACAAACAATATACACATTATTATAGTCATTCTCAAGGTTAAATATTTTGCGAAGATGCTTAAGTTTGTTACTTCATTTTATAGTGACAAAAAATTACTCACAAATATTCTTTATTATAAAGTGTTTTAAAACTAAAATTTTAAGTTTATCCTTAGATAATTTATTTTAAACACAAATATCTTAACTTAGTGCCTTAAAATAGTTTTTGCTATATAAAAAACGTAACTGACTCGTATTTGCAGTTTCAAATATGCAGGCGCTTTGAAAAATGTTATTTTCTAAATTTAATTGGCTATCCATAAATACTTCAGGGTGTTAAAAATGGATATTAGCCGATTCGCAGACCTACCGAATATGCATATGACATTTGGTAAAGATTGGTAAAGCTGTTTAGGAGGAGTAAGGTAACTAACATTGCGAAAATTTGATATATCAGATTTGACTGGCATAAACCCTAGTAGTAATATAATTCAAGATTTTCCAAATTGTAATGTGGACCTCTGGTACCTACACAGATAGCCCATTAGTATATATCTCTGCGTTCGAATCGCACTTCACTCATACAGTGATGTATGATAGTAAATTATCCTGTAGTTGTATTTCCTGTACAATACGCTGAAAGTTTAAATGTCGAATCACATGATATCCCATGTAATAACAATTCACGTAAGGTCGCGCTGGAGTGATGTGCAAAATTACGGTCAGCTAGTCTAAGAGTAGGGCTGTTAAATTTACCGCATTCACCAAGCCTATCGTAAATTGCCATCATCTAGAACCTTTCAACGAGCCATACTCGTAGTGTGGTTCACTGAACACGTTAAGGGCTTTTCTCGTCCATGTGGTATGTCAGTTTTATACTTGCATTTTATACGGAAACTATTATTTGTGTATTAAAACCGAAAACGTAAATTTCTCGTTAATTAATTTTAGATGGTATTTTTAAATAGATTGGTCAAAGATTTTTCTTTTTTTCTTTCCAACAAAAATTACAATTTCGTTGAAAAGTGTCACGTCAGTAACATAGACCATTGACTTTTTGGCTATCTCAAATATTTTTCAATAATATGTCACAATAGTGTTGTTGCTTTTTTATGATTTATGTTCTAAAGTCCCACTTAGGTTTTAAAGTCTATCTATCATTTAATGAAAATATAGGGTGTAAGTTTTCATTCTTCCCTCTGAAATAATGCAAAGCTACAATCTTATACAAAATTATCTCTTTATACCTTCAATTTGACCTTTCTCGTTATCTCTTCTATTACTCTGATAAACTCTTGAAAATTCAGAATTATGAGATTGCAATTCCTAAATCGGATAAGCTCGGTTAAATGCTGATTCATAGTATTAAGGTATGCTTACTTGTTTGTGATCCCCCATACCACGGTCATAATCAAATACAGATAAATTATGTACTAAAACATTCTCTTAAGGGTGAAAGTCCTTCCACCCTTTATCAAAATTCAGGGAGTAAGGGAACACTTTAAAACAGAACATATAGTAGCTAAATACTGCATTACATTCAAAAGGCTTATAATTTATCGTCATGAATATGATGCTTTGCGTTTTTCTTTAAAAATGGATGTCAATTTATTGAGAGACCGAATTCCCGAATTGGGATGTAGCAAATGGTAAAACAAAACTTTGATGACAACACTAGTTATTAACTTGTTGATAGTGAGAGGAAAAAATTGATTTTTGATGTTACTAGATCTGTTCTCATTAGTTCTTTCAGCAGAACACACGTGGACCAGAATCCAAACTTGACTATTTTAATAAATAGAAGGGGTTAGAAGACAAGGGGTACAAGTCCATTTTTTTGGTGAAATGAGTTAGACACAGATTCTTGTAGCTAAATATAATAAAAAGTTGGTGGCCAAGAGGTATAAGTCAGTCACCATCAGGTGCTGAGCTCTAGCAGTGAATACCCTTGACTACTGAACAATAACATTATTTTGATGAGTGGTCAAGAGATACAAGTCACATGTACCCCTTGACTACTGAGCAGGAGGTTTGAAAACAGCTGCATGGCACATTGTTGTTTTCATTACTCTGTCTGTCAGTGAAGTTTACTGTGGTGGGAAGAGCTTATTATTGTTATTATTAAATATTGTTAATAACAATTATATTGCTTATTGTTAATATTAATGAAATGAGAATTCATTTTTGTAATATTTTGTTAATATTTGGATAATAGACAACTAGATAGAAAGAAATGGCAGACAATTGTTCTTCTGATGGAAGTGATCCTAACCTCTTTGGTCCTAACCACAAGCGTCAAGAGGTTGTGAGGAAATTATGTCATGCATGTTTCAGTACGTGAAGGCACTGCCCCCCACCGTTAATCATTTAACATTATTTAGTGATAACTGTGGGGGACAAAACAAAAGTCATTATGTAGTTAAATTTTGGCTGTATGTTGTTCAAAAAAACCCAAGTTGAAGTAGTCGACCACAAGTTTTTGCTGCCAGGCCACTCGTACAACAACTGTGATCGTGATTTTGGAACTATAGAGTTAGCTAAAAGAAACACGAATACATCTGTGTTTGTTCTTGACCACTGGGCTGGAATCATTGCTAAAAGTTGCAAAAGGTTCATGGTAAAATGTATGGAAGAGGAAGAGTTCATTACACTTGAAGGGGTACAACATCTTTTTAAAAGATCTGTTGTTGGAATCAGACAAATGCAGTGGCTTCAATACAGAAAAGCCGTACCATGGACATTGTTTTATAAAACAACTTTTAATGATTCTATGCCATTCTCAACCTATGACATGAAAGCAAAGTCATCTGGTAGAACTCCCACTGAACTACCCTTACTAGAACCAAAACAAGAAAGGAAAAAAAAATTAAAGCTTCCAAGTACAAAGACCTTCAAGAACTTCTACCCTACGTTCCTCCTATCCATCATGAGTTTTACAAAAAACTGGACTATGACGGAAACCCCCGTGCTAAAACCAGGAGTCAAACTATACAAGTTGATGTGCCACAGCCTCAAGTATCAGAGCCAAACGATGAAGGAGCAGACTCTATAGAAAATGGTGGGAATTGTTATGAAACAGACTCTGACTAAGTAAAAAAAACACTCTGGTTGTTATATATCGTGACTATTCAGAAGAGGAAAACAAAATAAATTATTACTTTGTATCAATAAAACAAAACTTTCTTACTTACACTAGTTTTATTCATTCCATGTTCTTTAAACCATCTATTTAGTTTGTGGTCAAGGGGTACAAGTCATGACTTAAACTTTTATTTTAATAATAACTTTACACCCAAAGCATTTAAAAATGTAAACAAGCATGAATAAACTTTTCAGTTACATAATCAAACACTAAAAAATATTTTTGTAGATCTACCACAATGGTAATAATTTTTTTTTAACACTGACTTTAACCATGATTTTCTCAGAAACAAGTTTTTTGGACTTGTACCCCTTGGCTTATAAGCCCTTCATAGTAAACCTCCCTTTAAGTGACTTTCATTATTAACGACCATTTTACTCTTAGACTAATTAAGGTCTGACTAAACTACTAGTTCCTATATTATTAAATTGTTATAAATGGTTTTATATTTTCGAAAGGATGTTTCTGATATAATGTTCCTATGAGTTCAACTATGCAAACATTCCAGTTTTACAAATGTTTGATAGTTTATTATTTCTAACCTGCTACAAAATCATAGTGAAAACCAAATAAAATGATATGCCTTTATCAAAACAAGGAATGCACCTATAATAAAGGAGCAACTAGAAGTTGACAAATAGATTGTGTGACAAAAACATAGGAGATAACATCTATAAACTTTGCACAGTGTCATATGGCTATGTAAAATATTTTTTCTTGCTATTACCATGACATGCCAACCATGGGGGGACGGCCCACAGAGGAAAACATGGAAATCTTAAATTGAAGCATGGGTCGAGTGATACCTCATTTGAAAGAGCTCACTTAGTAGAGTTGAATGCCGCAAACCGCATCTCAAAAGGTTTATCCAATCAGAAATGGCGGGTTGTTTTAGGTACACATTGTGAAGTACATTATGCGCTGCCATTTCTGACTGGATCGTCGTATTCTGATGCGGTTGGCGGCGTTTCACTCTACTAACCAATGTGTTTTCACTGACTTTTTTAATTATTGTGTTATAAATTTATGAAATAATTTGCTAATTATGACTTTTTTTAATTTGTGCTTTTACCAAGCTCAGTACAAAGTGAAAAGTGCAATGGAGCTAAATTCAAAAATTATATAAATATAATACATTTTTAAAATCTTTAAATTCTCCATTAGAATTACAAATGTTACAAGATAAAGCTAGTTTAATATGTTTTAAAATAAATCCATAAGTAAATAACGTAATAGTAATGGTGTACACTATCTTCAAGGTTAAAATATGAATTTAATTAAAATAAGGCAGATAATGTCAGAGCATTGTGAGGTTTACTGAGCTCCTTGAATATTCTACGATAAACGGTTGGAGAGCTGAAAGACGTTTTCCGGGGTTTAGTTTTAATCTTAATTAACGAGCAACAATTACTTCACCTCAAGACACAACTGGTCTGCGCATAAATCGTTTTCCTAATTGATGGGTCTATTTTGTACTTTACCGATGATATGGAGTTTATAAATCTATTAAATTTTCAATATGCCACACATAGCAATGGAAACCAGTAATAATGCAATAAATAAGAACATTAATAAATTGCATGTTTTTAGGGACTGTGTACAATTACTTCAGTGCTTTTTAGCTTTCATACATTAGCTCATACTTTCAAGTTCTATTCATAGTAGGAAACAGAACTATGCAGAGTTAATTTTGAAGTTCTTCGCCGCCGACTTTCTTAATCTCTTTAGAGGGACTGATTTTCTGATTTCAGGAGTCACGTATGACATAGCGCCTGATTTCACACGCTGCATGAAGCAGATGATGAATTATTATTTGATTTAAAAAACTTTTTTGTGATTAGAGTTTCCTTTAAAAACTGTCATTTTTGTAGTTCTTGAGATGTTCTAAGTTTTAAAGTTCTTACGACCGTTATGTTGAAAATTCTAATAATAATATCATTATACTTGTTTGGTAACTGGCCTTATTGCCATAAAATTTTTGAACCAAATATGTTATAATATTGGTTTTTGAGATATTAATATTTTTTTTTAATACTCATGTGTGATAAAATACACGTGAGGTTAAGTAGTAGAGAGGACATTATAGTCCTAACTTCGGCTCTAATAAAGACATTTTTCATTTCATATACGGGCAGACAGATATGAAAATAAGCATCAGAAACCAATGTTCTTATGGTGAAATATGTTTGTCTTGACTTGAAAAATAAACGTGGTATACGTTTTGTCCTATGAGTCACGGGACACTCTATATATAAAATAGTTATAAAAATGTGTGTATATATATACATATATATATATATATATAAATTTATTTATATATTTATTTACACTGTACATTCTGACGTAGACATATACGAGTACATATAAAAAAAATATATGATCACCCACGTATAAAAACACACGTTTATTTTCGTACTGAATTATCTCACGTGGAAAACAATTCAAAATAATGGTATTTGTTTAAAATTTACCATAATACGACCACCTGGTTTTTCACTAGACACACTAACACCACAACAGTACCCAGCAGGGATCACTTCTGGCTGGTTTATACCTACCAGTTGAACCCACCACTGGGCACAGCAAAAACCGATGTGCCACTTCAATCTGGGAAACCTTATAGATCCAGTAGCGGCACATCACTAACCGCAAATGTTGAGATTCTGGGGTTCATGGGCAATTCAATAGGTATTCCCTTACCTCAAAGGCTCTTGTTAACCTCATCAAGGGTGTGCCCCCCCCTGCCTACTTTGACTGGAGAGGCTGGTTCTCAGCTGGCCTCCCTTCTTCCGGGATGACTTTGAGATGTAGTGCCCTAATTCTTCCTCATGGATCTCGATAGGAGGCGGCCCCTACTCCCTAACCTTACCTATCCTGAATATCCTATCACTCCGAAAGCAGCGCAAAGGTCCTTACAGGACTAAGTGCAATTTATAAGCTTCTTGTCGTAAGAGAACAAAAAAAACACCACAACAGACATAACCTTTGCTGGTCAACCTACCGCATCCTCGGTTTTGATTTCAACTGGTAATTGAGTATTATGAGCTACCCATCATGTAATGAAAGCTCACCAAAGAGATTTACAGTTAATATTTACTGTCAGAGTGTATTTCGTTGTTGTTATGTTTTGTGAAAAGTATAATTAAAAAATAAAATCTCTGATTGTTTTGCAAATTAAACAGTGTATTTTCTTATAATACATAATAGACTTGTGAAATAACCTCTTATTTTATTGATGAGCGTATACGGCATCAAATAGCAATATTGCATATTCCAAAATGTAGGTCAATATTTATTAGTCAATACGCAACACCTACCTAAAATATACCTAAAACACACACATAGTATATTTATCTTATTTAATAAAAAAAGTGTCCCATATGTATTGTTTATCTGTGCGAGAACTGTTGTTCAGGTCAGTCTGGTAAACAACACACTAACGGCGTCACGTCAATACGAGTTTTCTTACAACAACAATACCGATATTATATACGGTAACGGTATGGTGACGTATATTCAGATCCCCACATTATGTGCTGAACTAGGGTACCGGTATATATTCACTACTTGACCTCAATATTTTCTTATCTGTACTGTTTGCCCTGTTCTGCACAATTGATTCTTCCCTTACTCTGCTTCGCTGTAAATAAGTGTAAAGCGATAGCAAAATGTGTATTGTTCCGTGTAAATTATTTTAATACTGTATTATCGTATTATAATACTCACTTTTGTGGAAACTATTCAACTATATTTTAATTGCTATTCTAGAGTTTAAAAAATTTCGATAGTAAATCATTTGGTCGGATGATATTTAAAGTATATTGAAGATTTTAGGCATGATAATGTTTATATTTCAGAATGTTTATGTTGTGTCAACCCTTCCAACCATAGCTGCGTTATTTGTAGGAAACTAGATTGCTACACCGTGCTTAGATATCGTGTTTAAAACATCGTAGTGCCCTCAATTGTGCACTTAATGAAACAATGAGACACCTCTTCACCTTAAAAATAAGCCATTTGGTTAGATGGTTTTTAAGTCATAATGAAGATTGTAGGGATGATAATGTTTAGATTTCAAAATGTTAATGTTACATAAATCCTTCCAACCATAGCTACGTTATTTTTAGGAAACTAAACTGCTACACCCTGCTTATAAATAGTGTCTAAATCATCGCAGTGCCCTCAATTGTGCATCTGATGAGACAAGGACAACACCTCTTCATCTATATTACAACTATATGTTGTAGACTAGATGTCCTTTATGACTAATCGATGTGAAGAGTTCATTTGAGCGTCTCATCGACGGCTTTATTTTGATCTCTTCAGACGACGAGCTGACTCAGATAATTTATGTTCAAGACACTGCTCTAAGAGTAAGGTGAACTGGAGCTAACCTCAACATTCACATCTATACAAGTTGAAAATTTACAATTTTAATACAAACTTGCATGAAAATCTCAAATTTTTACAGTCGATAGTTGTAGTGTGGAAAATGTTTGTTAATGGAAAATTATTTTAACATTTAATATATATTATATAAAATTTTAAATTGAAATAAAAATATGAGTATCAGATTAACGTTCTCTAAACACTACTTGAAGACGCGAATTTCTGAAAGGAATCCTCCTGTTAAAAAGTTGTATACATTCCACTACGAGTACTGCGTGTGTAGTGAATGGACAAAAGAAGAGTACAAATAAAGAAATAGGACCTAAATTTTAAACTAATTTTTTACAACATGTTTTGAACTTATGTTAATACAGTTTTTACATTCCAATGGTAGGCCTAAGTTTTAATTTTAACATACTTTACTTTTTGTATAAAAAAAAATTAAATTTGGTATTTTAAGTATTAAACAAATATTTTTATTGACTATGTTAGTAAATTAAATTTTGCTACTAGCAGTTTCTAAATAGGTATTAAAAATAAGAATGTTTTAAATTAATCCTATTTTTTTATAATTCAAACTGAACTAATTTGACACAATAATAAATTGGAAAATTTTAATTATGTTGAAAAAGACATTTCTCGTTAAAGCTGAACCGATAAATTTGTTTCTTCTTCTTATTAATGCTGTCACATTATAATAGAATCTTTAGTGAATATGTTCAATCGACTTCAGTGTAGCTCAACAGAACCTTAAAAAAGAGATAACAAGTTTTTATTGGCAGCAACATATTGTGCTGTTACAACATGTAGTTATGTATTTAAATTTTGAAGCGTTATGCACATACTCATAATGTATACCATATAAATAAGAATTGTTATAAGGCTTATTTTTAAATTTATGAAATACTGAGTAAATTAGTTTAGTTTAAAGATAAACTTGGTTATTTTTGTCCACTATTGATCGATTCTGATAGCTAATTTGCAATATAAGGAGTATTACGTGTATTATGAATAGTGCAAAAGTGAAAGTTTGTCAAATATAATCAACTGGTCTCTGTAAACATTGTACTATGACAGCACGACATTATTTTATTTTATTTAATCACTATTTTAATGATAAAATTTATGTTTAATAATTAAAATTGAACTGTGAATAAACGTCTGTTCTTATTCTTAAGATGTATGAATATTTTCCTGGTCGTGAGAACAAGGCAAACTCAACTAAAGCAGTAGAATTATATTAAACAAAAAATATTGCAAGGACATGAGTAGACCTTTTTTTTAACTGAAGTAGTTTTCTGAGATTGAGATATGTATAATATGAACATGATCTATGCCTAAAAATATCAAACAAAATATTAACAGGTAGCAAATATTATAAATGTTAAATTCTCTTGTTTTTATTTGTTTTGCTTTGATTTCACGTGTAAACTATTCAACCGATTGAACTGAAATTTTCAACAAAAAAACTTATAGTAAGTTATTAACACTTCATGCCCTAGCAAAGAATTTTAGTTTTTTTAATAAATACATTTAAAAAACTCATTCGTAATAATTATTTCTTGGTTTGTCAACATAATAAGTAATTCTCTGGTAGTAGTATCATAATGCATGTTTTTAAGTTTGATGTTTTTAACGATAAGTGCATTTATTCGTACAAGAATCACACAGACTGACATTCAACTACTCGATATTAACATTTTAATATCTCCTAATCATTAATAAATAAACATATAATTATTTTTCTGTGTATAATTTAATAATAATTTAACAAAATTAATCTAATTAGAATATAATTCCGGACAGTATAGTTTAATAAAATGCTGGCATATTTTGTTGAGGAGTTGGAAAGATGACGTTTCAGAGCGTTTAGTTTAAATCTGAATTAACGAGGAGCAATTAGTTCACCTCAAGACATCACGGGTCTGAGCTTACATCACAGAGACGAGCTTAAACATCTCACACAGCTGTTCTTATTTTGTATAGCCAATCCCCGAAAACCACAGATTTTACTGTATCACAGTACAATACCAGCCTTAAGTGTTCATGCTTAGTTATACACATACATCACACACGTGACATCCATGCCCATTAATAACAGTTTGAAAGCAAACTTTTTGTGTAATTTAGTTGGTTCAACGTTATAAAATTTTCTTTTTAAATACAAACTTTACTGATCTCATCTATTCAAAATGATTATCCTAAGCTATATATGGGTGGATTATCATTTTGTTTTTTACATATAATCTAATATCGTTTTTTTAAATAGAACTTCCTAGCGGATCTTACATCACTTTCCTTAGGTCAACTAAAATTATAAGAAAATAATAAAACATTTTTTAATACATTTAAGTGCAGATAATAACATAAATTTAACCCTTTTAACAAGAACGAGCGAAAAAATTTATACCGATAACATTATTTGAAATAATTACTCGGCTAATTGGTATAGCGTTATTGGGTGAAAACTCAATAAATTTACTACGCTTTGAAGGAAAGAGGTATAAAGAATATAAAGAATTATCTTTGTGTGAGATAAACAATTAGGAGCTGGCATTATTAGAAAATCTGTATTAAATTTAGATTTAAGGAGAAGTATAATATTAATTTAAATAAGACATTGTATATTTGAAAATGCTACCAGAAAATTGTTCTAGAGAAAGGCTTGAGGAAAAGAATGACTGAATCCTTAGCCATAACTTGATGCGTACCAGAGCCTGCAGTAATGGGTGAAAGAACATTGTTACCCTTCTATATCTACCTATCCAGTATTGTGTTAACATTTTTATTCATTACATCTTAAGCTTTATTACTCATTACGTGGTTAATAACACCCAGTTTTTACTCAAATATCCAATAATAAGAAGTAATGACTCTATACCAGCTTCAATGTAACTTTTCACTTTTACGTTATTATGAGTAAGTAAGTGGTTGTACTTTCTTCCGAAGAATTTACATCACCTGATCTAGATAGGCTAGTGCACCAAAGATTAGGTATGTAACGAAGGTTATAAAAACAAATTAATTTTCTGTTTACAATTCTCATTTAGTAGCCCACTAAATTTAGTGTAGGAAATGTATTCTAACAGAATTGTGCATTGTAGTCAACTGAAGAATGCAGGACTTTTTAGTATTTGATATCCTAATAATATTATACATGAAAAAAGCATTTTGTTTGTTTTTATTTCACGTGTTAACTATTAAACCATTTTAATACCACCAGGCCAGGTGAACCATCAGGGTTAAAGTATCTACGGTTCAAGTAGCGTTCCACATCACTTACATGTTTTCATCTCTCAAGTTTTAATTATATAAAGGAACACTTAAATATGTTTTATGACAAATTCTATCAATTTAAGATTGAAAACTACACAATATAAGTGTTGTGGATGAACATGGTTTTTACACTTACTTTTCGATTTATACCTAAGAAACAAGATTCTTTAAGTATGTTTGATATAGGGGCAACCTCAGTGACACACAATCGTAATAAATAAACACATTCACAGCATCCCAACCATTGAATGCAAGCTCTAAAGTTTTGCCTAACTACACCAGTAATTAGTATACAGAGACATTATTCGATATACATCTAGAGATGAGACGATTGTCACATGTCTTGCCTCTACTATACGTACGTTCCAGTGTAATTGGAGCCCTTTCATTTAAACATATACGACTACTAATGACTACTGTCACAAACGATTGTTTAAAAGCGTACGATTGAGTAAACCTAAACCGATTGAATAAACTAGTAAACTAACAAACTAACAATTGTTCTTTGTTTTTTTTTATAATTTACAATTCAAGAGACTATTGCCCGTGTTAGCTAAGCAGTTATACGTTACTTCTGCAATCTTCTCAGGTGAACCATCGTCAAAAGTTATTGAAAGAAAATCATTTTCATATTTGATACTTGGATTAAATTCTCTTGGTACCAACTTTAAACATAAAATTGTCAATGTTAAACAGTACTGTATCTAGAGAAAACCAATGATGCTAGCTAAGTGAAATAACTTGTAGCAAACTACCAGAAACAGGAATGAAAACAACATGGAAAATTAAACTTCAAACAAATAAATGAAGTTAAAGCAACAAAATGTGTTAGAGAAAAGAGTTGATATTTTTATTACCGTTGATATGTTCTACATGTATGATAATAGCCGTCTACATTATCAAAACAAGTATATATGTCAAACGTAATAAGAACCATTAGAAAAAATGTATTATTATTTTAACAATATTTTTAAACCTTTATTCCCTAACTGAGTTAAACCAACGCTAAATAAAATAGTAACTTATCTCTTCTGAAGGCGCACGTGTTTTATATTGGTATATGATTGGGAGTATAAATAATAGTTAAATTCATATATCAAACAACAATTAAAAATGTTAAATCTAATTATAGTATTTCTATTTTACCTTTAAGCAAGCCAAGCCGGCTACATAGGACACGATTCTATTTTATTTAAAAGAAAATTTTAAAAACATGTGTACTGTAGATACTTATAAAAGGCATTCATAGTAAAAACACGCTGTAATCAAGGCATGTTATTTTTGCAACGGAAAATTTCAAGGACGAACAACACTTATTTATGTTAATGCGTTTTACTAATTTTGATAAGTGACGGGAGTAATAAGGAATAAATGTACCCAGTTAAGTACCAAGCCATAGGCAACACTAATTTCACAGGCGGTGATCTCAATCTAAGTTGGGACTTTAGAGCTTTGTGTCTGCCTGGTGCGTGCTCCTATTCTCGCAACTTCTCTGTAAACTTACTTGACGTTGCTCACTCAGAATAATTATTCACTTACATCACTCTGGAATATTCCACTGGCATGTAATAACTATTTAGACGGAACTATGTTTTACAGAGGCATCTTCATTGTTTTAGTTATTTTATTTGAAACCTAGCTGATGTCTAAATTACATATTTGTTTTAATTATAATTTGTATTTCGATAAATATATTTGATGAAAAATATTCTAATATTCCTATATTATGTATATGTACATTTTAACTACCTAAACAATTAACTACCTAATCTAAGGGCCAGCGCATGAAGAGATATAATATGGAGAACTTAATAAAAATAATCTCAGTTACTCAAAATCTTAAAACTATTTATTTAATTTCATAGAAAAAAGCTGGGATTCTTTAGTTCTGAATACTTTACCTTAAAAGCGTCAAATTATGCGAATAAAAATAACCAACAGATAAAGAACTATTTTTACAAGTTCCCAGCTTTTATGTAAAGTAATAATAATTTTGTTTTGTATGAACTACGTCTTGCTAACCATACTATTCTACAATGTTAGGTATTAAAAAAAAATACTCTTAGGTTTTGTTAACTAAATAATATAGCTACCGAAGTCATGCTAAAACCATGATTACAAGAAATGTTTTTTACTAATATATCATTTAGGTTATTTATAAAACTTACGTTTTGAAATTCTGTGCAACCAAAACAATGTACTACTGAATGCCATGGTAAGCTCGAAACTTCGGGTATAAAACTAGAAAAATATTAACATTTGATTCATTACTAAATATGATTAAAACATTTCCAAAAATTGGGTTTCCATTCGTTTGTGCTTTATTTAAGAGGTTTATTAACTATATATTTATCTTCCACAATATTAATGGTATATTTTCTATTGAACTTACCAAGTTCCATTCTCCGGGATGATAAACCAAATCCTGTTCTTCCTGATATGCTAACTTCAAATTTTTGGGAGTGAAGAAGGCAAATCGTTGATGCATTGTACCAATGAATAACACTTCTGGAGGATTGATAGATGGAGGATTCACTTCTGGCTGGTTTATACCTTCCAATTGAACCTACACTGGAAACAGCAAAATCTTGTGATGGATATTCCAGGAGTGGCACATCACTTGTCACAAATGAGAAGATATTTGGATAAAATGGTAGTATTATCCCCTAACCATTTTGACTGGAAAAGACTGGGACAGTGACAGCCTCCCCTTCTACCAAGATTATATGACTCATATATAAAATTTGCTATCCCTTTCCAAGGTATCTCTACAGAAAGTGGCCTCTACCACCAACCTTATCCTTCCTTAATAATTTGTTCCTCATGAAAGAATCGAAGGTCTTTTTAGGACTAAGTACAATGAGGGATTTCCTCAGTTTCTTGTCCTAAGTGAACGAAAAAATAAAAAATAAGATAACTACGAACTCAACTGGTAAACATGCAATACGTAATTTAAATACAGATAGATAGTTATTATATTGCCTAATGTATAGGTGGTTAGATGTGTTTGTTTATACCTTCATCACATGTATGTACAGAGCATTGAAGAAAATCGTTCGAACATTTTTTTAATCTATACTACTCATAGTTTTTACTTTGAAGGAAATTATGATATTACAGATGATGTTTTATTACTTATAAAAAATTTTAATTATCACCGATGCAAAGGACATCTTCGAGGACTGCAATGTTGTCATTTGTAATGTTTCACATAGTCAAACAACTCGTGCTGCACGTAAAGCTTTACACAAGAGAGAGCATCACTCATTAAAGGTTACTTGAACGTTTAGTTGAAGTCACTCTATGAGTCAGCATCCCGTTGATGACGTCATCTTTGAGCTTCTCTTTGAATAGCCTTCATTAGTGGACTTTAGTGGACTCAGCAGCTTCTGACGTCCACAGTTCTGTGCTTACATGTACTCGAAATGGTTCCTTGAAATTATTCCCTTTTTATCTCTAACAAAAAAGGAGAGATATTGTGTACAAGAAAAAATATCTATTACATAAATAAATTGGTTATAATTTGTCTTAGTTCTCTTCGGATAACAAGGTTCCATTAGTAAAATAGATTAGATAGTAGTGTTTTATTTTGTATATTTACCACTATTAGCATTAAATGTTTCCTTTCAAAACAGAAACGTGTTCCTTGATCTGTAATACAGCATCATTATAAAGCTTTGTTCACACCATTACTCATACTTTCCCTTGTAATGAGAAAACACGTTATTAGGAGGACATAAATCATTCTTTTAACAAGTATTGTAAAGAAAATATTAATTACTACATTTTGGACGAAATGAAGAAAAACATAAGACGTGGTGATAGGTGAGTGCAAATATATTTGCTCTCTTGGTGAAATAGTGACTGATATAAGTGTCTTTCGCCACGTTTTTATTGTACCTATGTGAAGTAAATAGCTGATGATACACAATATTAGATGAGAGGTGACATGAAATATTGTAATATATTACGTAATAATATGAATGTCATTTCTTTCTATGAGACGTCACTTTTACGATTAAACTTAGAAAGTCTATATCACCGTATGATAACTGATAACATTTTTGTCTCAGATACGACTTTCGGTGTCTTTTGGCACAGATAAGAGTGTATTTTTGCATAGTATCTGTTTCTTCCTTCTCGTATTATCACAGTTGACAATTTGAGTTCACAGAGAAAAAACTTGTTTATACAATAGGAGACATGTTGTAAGATTATTTCTAATAGTTAAATTGTGATAAACATAACTATTTATCTTTCTCGTCGTATGTTCACTTTACAAAATGACTTAAAAATACAAAATTGTCTAGAAAATATTCTAAATGTTCTGATGCATCTAAAGTATGATGTGATGGGTTGTCGTCACTTTCTCACCTCCGTGTACCTGTCACATGGGAAATTGCATTTTATAACTAAAAAACCCCTTGTTGCATCCTATTACATGTACCCGATAAATGCGATAAAGTCGCAGTAAATTAACTCTACTTTATGAATATAAATTAGTCAAAGTCGAATGATTCAATCTATTTAAATAATTTAAAGTACTGTGTAACATGTACAGGGCTAAGTGTACTTTGAAAGCAATGCCATGTTGTGAAAACAACGGATATGGATAAATATAACAAAAATAACGTATTGAAACTCTATTGATAAATGTAACAACTCTTCTCGAACAGTCTCCAAGCAATGTTAATTATTGCACTTATATGAATAGCTGAATGTAATGAGACACATAAATACTCTAAGGTTTATTTTGTTTAGATGTTTTTGATGTTGCCCCCCGCCAGCTCTCCTGACCACACCCATGCCAAATCTCTCCATCATAATTGGTGAGTACCAATTTTTCATATCAACATGGCTGTCCGCTTTACAAATAAGCATCTCCGCTTCTTAAATAAGCACTTCCTGTTTGTTCATCATCGGTGTCTGGGCGGATGTGCGTATCCACTTACATCCGGAGGATGTCTGTTTCGAATTGTAATACAAGACTTCCTTTCCAGCAACTATCTGTACATTGATTCTATGAATTTTGTTATACTAATAATTACGTATGTCTTACAATACTATTCATAAAACTAGTGTTTGAATATGAATTAGGGTAATTATATTTTTATTCACAGTATTAACACCATACAACTAGTTGCGTGTCTATGTTGTAATAAATTAATTATAGTATAAAAATCTAATATCTATTTTAAAATACTAAGCGTTTTTGTTAATTTAGAACCATTCGGGATTAATTTAAATATAATGGCCTTAACATGCTATAATAAAAGGTTTAGGAAGAAATATGTACTAAACGTACGTACAAATTGTACGTTTTAACAAACAAAAAATGGATAAGAGTACAAATTGAGCTACTCTTTCAGTTAAGCACTGGTAGTCCGCTCATATTTCATAGCTTACTACGAATTTTTAATTTTATTTTCGTAACAAAAGTTTTACTAATTATTTGTGCTTTTTAATAGAAGATTTCAACAGAGCTGCAGTTATATTATTAATGGATATCCTAGTTGAGAGATGTTGGTAAATACTTCTGGTAAATGACGTGTGTCATTGCAGACTAATGTGATTAAATGTTGAAAATTTGAGGTATTTAAAATACACTTTAGCAGTGGCAGTTAAATACCCGTCCTGGACTATTATTTTATTGCCACAGCAACAATGCCATCATGTATATTTTAAAAATAATACTTTAAATTTCATGTTATGAATAAGTATAAATAAAAACAAATAATGTCGGGTTATGGAACCCGACAGATTTTATTTTTATTATTTAAGGTACGATAGAGGAGGCATCTTGGGTAGCGAGGTGGTAAGTTTGGCAGAATTTCGAGTACTATATCTTTGACAGTACGAAGACACGGTATTTTTAGTGATGTACTATATATATTAATGTACCGGGGTGTTACCATGATACACTAAAAAATATAACTGAGAAATATATTTCACTTTGTATCGGAATATGAAGCCAGTACAACTAAAACACCGTGTTGAATAAAGCAAGCAAGTCGCACAGTAACATTTATTATTTGCACGTAGAAGATACAATGGTTAGTTTTATAAACTCTGAAGAAATGGTTTGATGCCATATGTATACTGTCCGTATTGTAAGACGACTTGTAATTAAAGAATATTGAAAGTCAACAAGATGATCTCTTTTATCCTACTTGTTTCATAATATACTTAATTTCGTTGGCATGTATTCTTCAAAGGTAGGCCTAAGTAGCAATACTATTAATCATACACTGGCTAAGTATCAATAGAATATATTTTAAAGACATTTTTCATTCGTTTGAAAAATGTAAACTGTTATTATCTTGGACGGCATCAACGTCTTGTATTAAATAATTCTGTGCATAAACAATAAATATAAACCAAACCTACCATAATAATGTATAAAATCATATAAATCACTGTGAAGTATCTTAACGTACACTTTAACATTTAGATATTTATAGAACATTCACTGTTATGTAAAGTCACTGCTCAGAGAGAACGTTACAAAGAACTCATTATTGCCGACGACAAGGGAGCTACAACAGAGAGCTATGTATCCCTGGGCTGACATTCGCTATAATTGTGTAATTGAATCCTTGTGTAACTGTGATCTTAAGACATTGTACTTGCTATTTTCCCGATATACAAATGGATTTTTGGTACTATTAAAAAAGTATGTAAAGTAGTGCAATGATTTGTTTTTCAATGTAATTTATATTTTTTTTTCTAAAAATCTAAATTTAATTTTTTTAAATTCTAATGAAATAATCAATTTTAAAGTACATATTTTATCTGTAAAACTTAAAATATAATAACAATTTGTAACACATTAAACTACAAAATTTGGTTAATATTGTTGAAAACACTCATCGTATTCAACGAAAGAAATTTTAGGTATACTTTCAACGGCACTAATAAGCCTACGGGTTGGTTTGAGTATTCCCTCAATTTATTCGTTTTCTAATTGAATAATACTTTTTAAAAGCATTGACAAATAATGAATACAAATGATACGTCCAGCAAAAATGAAATCCAACTACTTTTATAGAAAACTCCATTAACAAAATTATTTTATTTACATAGTTATTACTTCGTTCTTACTAATGAGTTACACTCCAATAAACGAACATAGGTACCAATTTTAGCTATTCATAGACACAGAAAAACATAACTCATTCAGACTAAAACAGAAATATGAAATTGGAGTATATATCTGGGAAACACAATTTCATATACATTTACTATCTAATGTAACTCCTAAGTAATGGCTTTACCTTGAATATTTCTCTGTATATTGAATAAAACGAAATCTTCTAAGGCAATTCTCAGAACAACGTTGTCTGGTAGTCATAAGACTGAGTGGAGTGTTATCTTTTGGTAGCCTCATTAGCTTAGAGCTTTGAAACACGACAAAGAGAATTATACAAGAGTTTATGAAAAGGAAGATTCTCAGAATTTTAAACAATAAAACGCTACAGCATTTATAATAAGAAAAACTATTCATCCACCATGTCTTATGAGCTGAAAAAATTAGCTGTATAAATAATTCAACGATATTATTGAACCTATTATTCTGCGCCTCTTCTTTTGAACAAATAAAGACAAGTTTAAATCTTTTATGTATTTTTTAAATAATAAATGAAAATGAAATTTTATTAAAATCAAGTAGGCTATAATAAATAAATGTACTACGTTATTGGATAGGATATTTACAGTAATGGTATAGAAAAATAAGTGGGTAAAGTGTGGAATATGCTTAGTGTTAAGAATGTCCATAGATGGTTGTATTTCCACAGTTTTTGAGGGGTTCTTAACCCAGTGCTATAATAAGTTCATAATAATAATAGCTTTTAAGAGAAACAGTAAAATTCCATAACCTCTTAATTAATTCATCCTGAAACCTCTTGTGTCCTCATACACCTCAATATATTCCATACGGGTCGAGATATCGATGTACAATCTTCACCATACCTATTAAAGACTTTTTTGGACTTTCGAAGGGTTAAAATATCGCCCCCCATTTTCAAAGGGGAGTATAGGGAAGTGAAGTCTCTTTAAATTTTAAAATTGCAATCTTGTGACACTTCATTTGAAAGTTAAATTTAAAAGAAACACAATGGCATGAACAAAGCATCTACAGTGATCCTAGAAATGTTATCTAAGGGTGTAAATTACTTAATTTACTTATTCCTAATACAATTGGATACATTCCAAAATGACTGAGATATAAATGTGCAACCTTAACAATAATTATTAAATTACTTTTTTTTGATTTTTTTAATATAGAAAAATTTCACCTCCATTTTGAAAGGACATGGAATAAAATAATTAGCTAGCATTTAATTAATATTATTTTTAGTAATAACATTGCCTTCGAAATGAGATACAAACAATAATTTTATCTTCCTGCATTTTATTTCATTGAAATATTTGATAAATTCCATTACTGAGCCTATCAAAATAATTTAAGGTTTATAGGTTTTGTTTTTATAGAACCCCAATTTTGTTTGCCGCTTAATTTTAGTAACCACAACATTAATATATACGCACTAAAATCGTCCGTAAACGAACATTACTCATGAATACAAGTTTCACTGGTAGAGAAAGAGAGCTTAGAACTTTGAAACCGCTGACTGATGAATTATGGTTTCAGTTAACTCAAGTTATCAAGTGAGGTAATTTATCTGGAGCCAACGTGGTTAAAATCCATTCACGTAGCACTGAGTTATAAAATAACGCTTTTGATCATCATAATATGGTATTCTAGTAATTAATGGAGTTTAGATTTTAGTCTCATGGAGGATTTAAAAATGTAGTATGAAGAAAAGAGTAAAGAGGAAGTAATGGGCTTTGGAATGTGTATATTCCAAAGATCGATTTTTGGAAAACAAGGAAAATATTCTTTACAGTCACAGTCGGAAAACAGTCTTATATAAATATCAAACGGAAATTGCATTAATAGTTTAGATGTTTATTTCACACAACGCTGATGGGATAATAACTGTCTATGTTGGCATGTTATTATAATACAAACATTTTCAAACACTTAGAAAGTAAAATTGTATAACCATATACATCTTTTTATTTAGTTGCAAATAATTTATAATTATTTTTTTCATATTATTTGCCTTTTCTATTTTATTTGTGTTTTAACTTAATTAAACAGAAACTGTCTTAAAAACCAAAAGGATAAAAATAAGAAGGAATAAATGTTACTTGGAATTATATAAATATTTGATAAAAATATTAAAAACTTTATTATTCTTATAAAATAACGAAGAAGCATTTTGCCTAAATGCGAAAGACTACAATCCTGAAACGTTTAAATGGTTAAGAATGATTAAATAATTTATCCAAATTACATATGAATACTCCTATATCAAACGTGTGTGTAAGTATATATACATATATATACATATATTAAACTGTATAAATGGCAAGAACCCGGATCTCTCACTTGCCGGGTGAATGTGCTACCATTACACCACAGAGCGCTTACTTTTTCCGATTCAATTATTTTGTATTTGGCCGTACCTGTCACATATGCGTTTAAATAAGCAAACTAACATATGATCGGAAGACCAAATACCTGTCAAACGACTTTTATTTACATTAAACTGTATAAATGGCAAGAGCCTAATTTAATTTCAATAAACATTGAATCACAAAAAGTAGTTGCTATAATATATATAAAATCCACCAAATCACCCGGAATTACATGATATGGGAGAATGCAATATGTAGATTTCTACAAAATCGACTTAAATTTTTGTGAGCTGAGGATAGAGTGAGTTGACAAAAAAACAATTTTAAAATAAAAATGTCACTGGCTTTTGGTTATTTGCCATCATTACCTTTATAACATTAGAACACTACATTGCAAGCATTCTAATGTATTAACTGCTTTAAGTGTAATAAACAGAATACAAAAAATATTTAACAAAAGATTTTTAATTTCGTCAATATATGCAATGAACTCGCTAAGTTAAACAAAACACAGAAGCAGAAGTATCGCATCCAGTCACAGCATATGAAATAGGAAATTCGCTTGGTCTGGTTGTGTTTTTATATAAGGAATTTAATTTTATAAACAATAACATTTGAACTAATTACAATTTTGTGATATATTATTTATTATTGATGGATTAATTTTTTTGATAATAAAGTATATTAGTAAATCACACAATTATATTTATTAAAAACAACCATTGAAATGTACTGATTACATTCCATTACCCATTCAGACAATGGAAATAGAATTGTTCCAGACACATATTTGTGTTTTGACTAAATATTTTAACGTTGCAGGCAAAGGCACAAAGGGTTCTACTTTAAACGGATACTCCCTACATTGTGAATAACTCAGTATCATCCAGCTTGGTGATTCCACAGCAGTGAAAATCAGAACTTAAAGGAAAACATTTCTCAAGAGCTATAATGGCACTGCTTTTATGAATTTTATGAGGACTTTTCTCGCTTATAACTTATGACTAAATTCCTTATTAGGGAGTCTTTTGTACAGCTTGTAACATTGGACAATTACGTTTGTTTCCGGAAGTGTTGTATAGAAAGGTTAAATCATTGCACATTTCTGCAGATGTTTCAATTACAAGATCAACTGAAACTCGCATAGACAAAAGAAGTTAGTCATTTGTTTGGCCAAATACGTTGTTGAAAACTGCTCCCAATTATTACAATCGGAAAAAGTTATCATAAGTAAAAAATAATAAATATTATCACGGCCCAAAAACAGACGAAGGGCGAAACCCCGCAATAGCCTCTCTAGTCTGGTTGGATTTTGCAACAAAAGCAGCTGATCAAAATCCGTCCTAAATATTTTGACTCTACAGCACAAAAATGTCACTTGTCTCAATATTTTTCATAAATGGGAGAGAAATTGGACGTTTTGGTGCGGAATTATATTTTACGACCGAGGTGTCACAAATTTCAGAAAAGGATTAAGGGCTTAAAAGTACTTTTCCTTCCCAGCAGGAACGTTTTTATTAAATGGGCAATTAAATTACAATTTATGTGTTTTTTTATTCCAGTTACACTGTAACCCAACACAGCCCTACTGTCGAATGGACGTATTGAAAACGGGTGTTTTTGTTGTGTTTGTTCAGTTCGATAAAAAAACTATTTTATAAATTTTATATTTTCTTTGATCTCTTTGATCTCAAACGCAACTTAAACCAAAAATATTTGTTTACTTAAGTTAATATGAGTAAAGCTGCTCATCCTAAATGGGAGTAAATGTCAATGTTATGAAGCTCATTTTTCTGATGATAATTTTAAAGATGAATAAAAGCGGAACCAGCTTATAAACAATTAGTGGATAATACTGAAAATTGAGTTTATCAAAGTACAGACACAGAGTTCTGCGTCCTGCCAGAAAATTGTTCTGGAGAGTAAAGTTGGTGCACATTTCACACTTTCGTGCTTTGGAGTAAATACTAAACTGAGCACAACTGCTCGTAATTCTTATGGGAAATAATTAATTCAAAATTCACACGAAACCTGTAATAATATTATTTTATTCCGTAAATACTTAATAGGTAATGTATTACTACTCGATTACTTATTTCTTATATTGAGTTTGGGTCAAATTTATAATTTACATTTCGCTTAACATTACCCTGAGTTATATTCAGTAAAATCGTCATACATTCTCAGTATTTAACGTTAAAAAATTTTTATAATAAATGCATAACGGTAACTGTAAAGAATTAATTAATAAAGATAGTAACATATTAAATTATATACTTGCAAAATAAATACTATTAGATTTTCTCATAAATTACGCGATTAATTGAATATTAAAAGTTCACTATATTGATTAAAGTCAAACATAGAACTCACTGAGAAAACTTGTGAGATCTTAGAAAGTGTTTCAATCATATAGTACAAGAACATAAGTAAACTACTTCAAACTAATTTTCGTATTTAATCCGGCATTTTTGTAAAAACTCAGCACAAAAGCAAGGCATAGTCCTCTTAATATTATCACGAGTCGCACCAGCATAAATAAGTAGAAATAGATAAAAACAAGAACGGCATTAAAGGATTTAATATTCATTAATTACCCCTCACAGATGGAGAATATTTTTATTATTTCTGGGGAATATACCAAAATTTTCTTTTTATTTGTGCCAATAATTATGCAGTTCTTATTGACGTGACAACGTGAAATGAAAAAGTGTAACGCCCGGTAACGTTACGATGCCCGTCCAGTGGGTCCGCCGCACGGGATAAAGCAGATAACTATGTTTATTCGTGAAAATGTGGAGTGCTTAGATTCGTCATTTACAACAACTACAACAATAAAGGTAAATAATTGTACACTGATATTTCATTATCGTAAACTATGATTGATTGATTAATTGTTAGATTGACACAAAAGTTGAGAAACTGAGTTTATAGGTTATGTCATACTATTGACAAATGTTGATAGTGTTAAGTAAATTATTAGTTTAAATCACTCTGCAATCAATCGTAATTCAGTCGATTGAGAAGAAACAGCGCGTATTGCTAGTCAAACATTTAAAATAACAAATTATAACCTCTAACCTGTCATAACAGTGCGACCAAACAAACGAACTAAACCGACCAATCACCACGCGCGGAGTTAGAATTTAACTGTGTTTAGCAAGAATTTCAAATTCCAATTTTAGTAAATGTTTTATTCAACTTTACCATTTACAATAACAAATTTTAATTAATTTCAAATTATGTACAATGTTTTAGTAAACAAAATATATTTCTATAGTTAAAATTTGTGCAATTCTTATTTTCATTCAATTCCTTGTTCCTATTGTGCAATTTAATAATATTCATATCAATAAATATTCTACCGAGAAAAAGACGTTGTCACGTAAAATCTTCGCCCGTAAAACCGACTTTACAGGCAACCATAATTTTTTTATGAATAAATACAATATACGACAGACCAAATAATTCGTAGTCTCTCTTATTACACACCCTGTAAAGTACTCTAGAGACTTGCTGGACTGTGCGATACAACGAGCTTTTGAATATCTAACAAAAATATCTAAATATACCAAACAAAAATATCACTTGCCTCTAGGATTGACATCACTACGAAATAAATTGGTTGTTTGGTGTACAATCGTGTTTTATGAGTGAGTTGAAGTCGACTAGGAAAACGATTAAGAGCCAGGAAAACAATTGTTTTCCTTTAAAGGAACTTTTGTTTTATACGGAAAACAAAATTACTGATTACGTATGGCTCTATGATGACTATTCCAACATAGTCTTCATTTTTTATGTTTACGCATGAAAATCATTTGTCATTTATTTAAGTAATGCATTAAGTTAAGGGAATTTAAAATTGCAATATATGTGCCCGAATAGATTTTTTTTCAGATCGCCCTTACGCGAAAATTAAAAAAACTCACTTGATAGACCAAATTAAGGATTAAAAACACGTATTATTTTTGCAGCACGCTATTGTATCAGTTAAATATTTGCTGTGATTTGAAGTGTAACATAAGCCAAAATATCAATAAATGTGCAAAGAATATAAAAACGCGTGCTCAATCATACTAATTGTCCTCATTGGAATTTGATTGTTAAATAACTTATCCAGGATTATCCAGAACTGAATATTAGTGACGAATCATAAACAATTAATTGAAAATATTTTGAGATGATTTTATAAAAATACAGTTGAAAAACTCTAAATTTCACTGGAAAAATGTTCTACAGAGTAAATGTGGTGAAAATGTCAGCCTCCTGATTATGTATTAATATTAGTGCGACCCCTATAGCTCGCATGTCTTATGGGAATTGTTAATTACGTATTCACACGCAGCATGTAAACAAACAATGATTCAACTTAATGAATAATGTATCAATCAAAAGCGCACAAACATTTGTTAAGAGGCTGTACAGGATTACGCATTATTAAAATAATTTTTGTACAGTATCATTCACCCGAGCAGTTTTTATAAATAAAGAAGACCGTCCAAAGACCTCTGGGCGTTCCATTTCACATCGTTCTATCAATATCTTCACAAACAGTTTATTCTATACTGACCCCTGATCGACTCTTAACGTCACCGTATTTTATTACTCGTTCGCCACACTAAAAATCAATAAAAAACTCAGGGCTGACCTCAAGGAGATAATTTCAAGTAAGTTCGTCTGTAACTCGTTATGATTTACATAAGATTTAATTAGAAAATTAACATGTTAGCTGCCCGTTTCTTAGATATAATTAAAATATAAGACGAAATTTTATTCCTAAGCAATAAGTTCGTAAAAATTTTTGCAATATTTTACAACTTCTTTATATAGCGTGAACTTATTAAGTTGAAATAAAAGTGCTATGTTCGTAAATGTAGTTTTTAGTATAAACTAATGAACTTCCAAATAAAGGCCGATCAAATATCATCGACTCAACTGCCGTGGATCGAGTAAAAGTTCTGAGCTGTATGTGGAAATGACTCTTTTCCATGTGATGACTATAAAAACGGCCAAAGAGGATTGTTTAGAAGATAAACACTCCAATTATAGCAATGTATGCAATTCATGGAAACAGTTGTATGTCTTTTCGTAGATATACCGTGCAAACAGTGAAATAGTCACGGTAAAATTTCCTAACACGTGAGATTATGATTAAGTGATCCAAGGTTATGTTTATAGGTAATATAAAGAACTATTGAAAAATAAACAATACTCGTACATCCACATTACCCGAAGTTTTCTCATGACATTTCTAGTTTTGTAACATTACAATCCATAGAGGAATGAAACTCCTCCATAAAGTTTACTACATTAATGAGGTGTTCTATGCCTTGATGCATCAAATATAATCTTTTGTTATCAAGGTACAACAAAAAGATGCCTTATGAAAGTTTTCCAGGAAATCGATCATACAAACATGTATTACTGGAGAAATAAAATTATTATTGAGCATTGAAGATTAAAGCCTCGGAAAGAGATTTATAAAACTATGTCTGTCCGACTGTTTGTCTGTCAGTTCATCTTTCCACGTGATAAATCCTGTAAGAAAAGTCTGGTTCTAATAAATTCAAACCTTTATAGATATTGGAGTCAAAAGAAAAAAGTTGAATTGTTTTAAAATTCTGACATTTTACATTCACCTACTGGATAATCATAACATCAACGAGAAACTATAAGAATAAAGAATTTCTAATCACATTAAGTATGATCATGTAATACTTTATTACGTGACCGAGTAACTTTGTGGATCGATTGTTAATTTTTTCATTAGGTCTGTAGGGTTATCGTTTTATTTAATAATAATACTAATACATGTAATAGTTAAAAATAATAATCTTGCATGGAAATTACGTTTAATACATCTAAGTGGGAACCCTGTCATTAAACAATAACTTACAATGTTAAAACAATTTATACTTGTTGAAGGAACCAATTTTAAATATTAAAAAAATTTAGGAGCGTGTTTTTGTCCGAATGAGTCTCATTTCCAACTGCAGCTTTAAGCTGCAGTGGAATTAACAAGCAGGCTCTGCATAATGTAGAGTAGTTGGTTTGGTGACGGGCCTTTCACATGCATTGACCACAACTTTACCACTCGTACTCTGCCACGCTTTGCAGTTTATATAGTTGTCTCAGTTTAACTAGGGAATTTAAAAATACACGTTTTAAAAATTCTAATAATTTAAATATGGGCTATACTGTACTACTCTACAGTTTAAATAATAACTCACGCACCCAGACAATTATTGAAAGATATTGTGGGTAAGAGAATTATTAATCTCTGAAGTCGATCATATAAGGCGGTGTACACTTGATATGGTATATGTTATTTACAATGTAATATACTGTCTAACTACAACACTAAGAGCTAATATATAGCATCTTGTAGAGTGTTGATGAGCGAGGTATTGTTGTTGATCATATAAGGCGGTGTACACTTGATATGGTATATGCTATTTACAATGTAATATACCGTCTAACTACATCACTAAGAGCTAATAGATACACTCTTTTCGAGAGTTGCTAGGCGAGATATTCTAGTCGATCATGTACGATCGGTGTTCACTTGATATGGTATATGTTATTTACAATGTAATATACTGTCTAACTACAACACTAAGAGCTAATATATGGCATCTTGTCGAGTGTTGATGAGCGAGGTATTGTTGTTGATCATATAAGGCGGTGTACACTTGATATGGTATATGCTATTTACAATGCAATATACTGTCTAACTACATCACTAAGAGCTAAAAGATACACTCTTTTCGAGAGTTGCTAGGCGAGATATTCTAGTCGATGATGTACGATCGGTGTTCACTTGATATGGTATATGTTATTTACAATGTAATATACTGTCTAACTACAACACTAAGAGCTAATATATGGCATCTTGTCGAGTGTTGATGAGCGAGGTGTTGTTGTTGATCATATAAGGCGGTGTACACTTGATATAGTATATGCTATTTACAATGTAATATACTGTCTAACTACATCACTAAGAGCTAAAAGATACACTCTTTTCGAGAGTTGCTAGGCGAGATATTCTAGTCGATGATGTACGATCGGTGTTCACTTGATATGGTATATGTTATTTACAATGTAATATACTGTCTAACTACAACACTAAGAGCTAATATATGGCATCTTGTCGAGTGTTGATGAGCGAGGTGTTGTTGTTGATCATATAAGGCGGTGTACACTTGATATGGTATATGCTATTTACAATGTAATATACTGTCTAACTACATCACTAAGAGCTAATAGATACACTTTTTCTAGAGTTGCTAGGCGAGATATTCTAGTCAATGATGTACGATCGGTGTTCACTTGATATGGTATATGTTATTTACAATGTAATATACTGTCTAACTACAACACTAAGAGCTAATATATGGCATCTTGTCGAGTGTTGATGAGCGAGGTGTTGTTGTTGATCATATAAGGCGGTGTACACTTGATATGGTATATGCTACAGTATTTACAATGTAATATACTGTCTAACAACATCACTAAGAGCTAATAGATACCTCTTTTCGAGAGTTGCTAGGCGAGATATTCTAGTCGATGATGTAAGATCGGTGTACACTTGAGATAGTATATAAATAGTATACAGTATACATCGTATTGGACAGTCATGTTGTATTTTTGTGTGCTTAGATATGCTCTACTTCATGATTATATTTCACTTAATATGGATTTACAATATTTCTAATTACAATATAGCTGTTTATCTACGATATGAGCAATATTCTAAATGTCTTTGTCCTTTTTTGCAGACTAACCCATATCGTGTGTTGTGTAGGCAAAATATTTCCTTTGTGTGAATACAAAAAATAAATGTATAATACTCTTTCCGAGTAAACAATATTGCACTACTTTTATTTAAGTTTAACTCTAGCAATTACATTGAACGTAAACAGTTTAGATTCAAGTATTTTTAGCTATTTTATATCCTTTAATTGCCATTAGCCGCTCCTTAGTAATATTTTTATATGAATGTAGGAACTATTCTATATAACGGTGTAAGAGTAAAACTAGTGTTTTAAGTTCATATCGTCATTTATTCATAAGAATATCCAAAAGGATCCTCGCCCCTCCCGAAGTGAAATGGTTTTTTATAAACGTAAATCTGAATATACTTTTTCAAAACAGATAAATTCATTTTTAACAATGTGAAGTCACTATTTATAATTATATTCATTATTTTTTACGAAGTGACCCTTTAGGTAAGAGGGTAGTCTGAACTACATTGTACCGAATGACGATAACACATGGGGGTGGTGACTTCTGAGGTCGTAGTAAGAAATACTCGAATTGAAAAGTTAACTTATAAGTTCAATTTAATCAACGAAACTTACAAGCACCATTTTGTTGGTAAATTAAACGTATACCTTGCCACGTTGCTGCCAATTAGAGTACTAGAACTAAATATGTATATCTGATAGGTGGGCCTAAAATATCCAATGTTCTATGGAATTATGCCTACGTTGTTTTATTTTATAAAACTTCAAGATTTTACTTCCTTTCGCAATGTGTAGACTCACAACCCGGGTGTCGGCGTCTTGGCACGAGACATTGAAGCTGTAGTCTAAGAAGGGTTATTTCTAGTCGGTAATTACTAGAAGAGGAGTAGAAGTTATGAAACTGGTAGCTATCTACTCAAATAATACGTGAGCTCGCCTAAAACAAATTCGCGACTGTATTAGCCATTTAATGAGCCAAAAACTTATGACGACCATGTGCTCGTCAGAAGGAAGACGCCACAACTTGTATCTATTTCAATCAAGCAAGTAAAATATCTTCAAGGGTAAGTTACTTTACTATTTACAACTTTACTTTACGTTACATTCATTTTTATATGTTTGGCATCAAAGGGTTAATTTAATAATACGGAAAGATAAATTTTACATACGGACAAGGCCCGCGAGGTCAAATCGGTTACGTAGTTGGGCTGCTACAAAGGGTTAGAATAAAATATTCATACGCGTACCAATTAGGTAGTTACTCCGCAGATAGTTTAGGAGTATCCGGAACATTGGATAAAAAAAATAATATTAAATTGTACTGGCTGACTAGGTTGTGAAATTTTACATTATATAAAATCTAACTAACTAACGGTACAACATATACGTAAAATAATTTGCGGGTAGATTTACAAAGACAATAATCCCTGATGTGCTATGATGAGAACAATTGAAAATCAAATTTAGTAAATTCTTTTAGATATGTATAACGTCTTGGATTTTAGATATTAATATTCGGACATCCAATGCTATAAAAAGTATTTTTTGATTAGTAAGCTGCGAGTGAATATTCAGTAAAATTTATTACTAGATTTTTAAAACTATTAAATATTCTAGTTACTTTGTCTTAAATAAAAATCACAGTTCTAAATTAAAATAATGGATTTATTTTAAAATTGGAAAATTAATAACTTCAATGTTTCAGAATTTTCATCACTCTATTTTCCACGGAGAATTAACAAACAGTTTAGTAATTTTAAAAGGTCCTTTGGCAAGAAATAAAAATATTAATCAAATATATATCAAACTAAACATCAGAGCTCTCTACTGAAATAAAATAATAAAATTTTCAAATAAAAATCAGATAACACTTGGAAATAACTAAAATAAAAATGTTCACTTCTAAGTTCTCTCAAAATTCAAAATAAAAAATCAAACTTATCTTTCCTCCAGTGTTGTACCTAAACTTTCAAGTCTTTGCAATTCAGATACAACTCTCTCAACCAATAATTAATGTTTAATTAATTTCCAATTAATAACTCGCAATAAAACACTTTCAATTAAATATTAATAAATTACTCATTTTCCAAATTTCAATTATTAACAGTTATTAACAAAGTTCAATTTTAATTAACTTTTCTGGCAAGTTTGAACCAAATGTATCTTGTTCATCGAGAATCAGTTATGCAGATTGCTCTGTAGTTTATATACATTTAATTTTTCCTATAAAAAAAGACAACAAAATTAATTTAATATTAGTTCTGGAAGGCTATTTCAATACAACGTACAATAAATTTGGTGCTTAGCTCAAAATCCCTCGCGGAAAAAAATTTAGAAACACGGCGCACTGTCATCATCTAAAATCACGATAATCGCCAAAATAAGGGCGAAAATTATGAGCTGGTGGTTTTTATAGTACCCTTTCCCCCAATTCTGATGGACATCCACGGTGTTCTTTCATTGGCCCAGCCGTATCCAACTGGAGAACAATAGCCTTCCCAGATCAAACGTAACTGCAGTACAAGACAAGTTGTGATCAATTTAAGGCAGTGAACCGCCTTCCTAATAATTTAAAATTACCAGCACTAACTTGCCAAAGGATAACGTATTCGTTTTTATCCTAACTTCTCACAATATAGTTTAAAATTGAATCCCAATATTTCTTTCTCAAAATTTTCATTTAATTTAAGTTTTAGTTAAAAAAAAAAAATAAACAAATGTAGCTATAAAAACGCTACAATATCACATAGAGGATGTCTGGAAAAGCACTGGAAAGGTGAACATACAAATCTACGAAATTCAGAGGATCAAGAACGTGCAAATCAAAGCAGGAAAACACCTGATCACTATTATTCAACTCTCGGTAGTAAAGTAGAAGAGCAGTACAGCTCCAAATTTTATTTCTGAGTTTGTTTAGTGTTTTGACACGTGATACATCCATAACAAAACATACCTATACATTTTAAAAGTATAAATTTTTACGGATCTTCGTAATCAGTTTAAGGCAATAATGAAACAACCATATGTCTGATAGTGTTCACTCCAATAATATATATTGATATTTAATTATTAGGTTTTCCCATGTTTTACATCTAGAAAATATATTTATTATTTCTGGGTTTAAGCGTGAACTAAGAGTATTTTAATTATGAACTATATTGTTTTATTCAACACAGAGACGTGGTATAATGTTTTAACTTTATGTACTTGGTAATAATGGTAATAGTCTGTAGGTTTTAAATTTACGTTTCTAGATAACTATAGCGCACTTCGTATTACAAGCGTGTAGTTAATGGATGTTGAAAAATTAAAACTCACACACATCTCACCACCTCATCCATTCACTCTGTTTCTGAGAGTGTTCAGGTGACTGATGATGGGCTGTAGTTAGCAGGCAAAACATTGCTAAAATATCTCACTGAAACATTCTCATAACACTTTCAATGTTTTAGATACTGTAAGTACAAAACTAATAATAATCAATGCAAATGTAGTTATAAAGTACTAATCATATATTTGTATATACCATTCTACATAATTAATACAAGGTAAGGATACGTCGCACCAAGTGTTGGTTAATAGGCTTCACTCATATTGCATGCAATGCATAATTCTTCAGATGAATGGCTAGCACAATTATGAATGGCATATAATGTTATTCAGATAAAAAAAAAATATTTTTATGCAATTTTTTCGTTTTCATAATGGTTATTCATAACAACAATGTAAAACTGTTCAATAAAACTACGAAAAATCATGTAGAGAGACATACACCAATATCGAAGCCGTTGTCTGTATGTAAATGAACCTCCATGTAAAATTGAAATTCTATAGATAATTACTCGCATATTATTTTTCCTGGACTACATAAACCATCTAATATATCTATGTTACCTTCCATCAAATTTAAGGCAAGTTTTACGCAGGTGGAATCTATATTTTTCTGTACGATATTGATATCATTAGGATTGCATATTAAATATTATTATGCATAAACTAGGCGGTTGCGTCGTCAAAAAATATTTGAACGCCAGCCTTTAAATACTTGTGATTTCCTGTGCATGTTTGTGAATCATGTTTGTGTAGTTTTCTAATAATTTGAGGGCGCCAGCTAATTTATATATAATAATGTTTGAACTACAAACCTGATGACGGCACTATCATGCTGAAACATGTGCATTCCATGCTTCGCTAACGCTTAGACCATGGGAATATTTAACAACCTATGGTTGGCTGCAATGTAGTTTGATCAATTTCATTTCATAATAGTTATATTTAGTGAACTGGGAACCCCAGAGAAATATTGTGTGTAAAATTCTGCTTTAACAGAGAGAAGTATTAACAACAAAAGTGAGTCCGAACCATTCATAACGCAAAGGAGATTTGATTTAGTAATGCACTCTTTACAATGGAATACCTGGTATAATAGTTTGTTAGGAATTGGAGTTACCTTTTGTTACGGGTTCATAAATATTTAATTATACATTTATTTTGACATTAAATATTTTTATTTATGTTTCCAATACTGTACCATAACAGATTTTCTATGAATACCTGGTTTATAGACTTTAAGTTATTGCCCTTCGACATTATTCGACAATAGTGCTTAAAATATATGTTATACCACCGACAACAATGCATTAAAAAATAAGACCCAAAATAATATATGAATGTGTACTATATTCTCTGAAGACAGCAAGTTTCCAGTAAAGAGCATAATAATTTATGCAAAAAGGGATTTGTAGCCATTACAGATAAAAATTATTTGCCACTGAAGCAGTTAAATTTAGAATTTTTATAACAATTATTCTGTTTCATAAATGAATATTAAGCTTAAAAATACTTATATGATTAAATATAGAATTTTATCTCGCCTATAAGTTTTTATACTGTTAATTGGCAAAAAACATTTTTTTCCAAACTTGTCCAAGGAATCGCCAATGTTTATGGTTTCTTTGTATTAAATGGAAGATAATTTCACAATAACAAGAAGTTCTATCACGCGGTTTTGGTAATCATGTCTTTTAAACAAGGATGTGCGTATCGTTATTCGTAAACTGCCTACTTGACGCCTTTATTTCTATCTCCGTATTTCAGCATTCATAATTGATGAACCAACCATGATAGTTCAAAATTTTTTAAAGATCCCAAAGATTTCACAAACAACTAAATATAGATTAAATATTACGTCAAATCAGATGAAATTCAAATAATAATTTTATATAATACAAATTATAGTGAAATCACAGTTGTAGACATTACATTGTGTGTTCACATTGAAGAAAAACAGCTGAGATAGGTAGAGTTAAATTTTTTCAGTTTTGGATAAACCCAATATTGGTTTGTTTATCCCGTGAGTTTTGAGGATTTCGATGGCGACATCGTAAACTTTTGAATGTATAGTGAAATGCAAAACCATTTGTGAACAGATAAAATCTAGAATAAATATTTGGGAACATAACTAATTGTTGAAAAAGAGTTAAAAATGGGTATATAAAGATTTTGCAAAACGTTTGCTCTTATTATTTTATATTAAATATACGAAATTGAATTAATAATTTGGTAATTGTTAATTGTTAATCGTTAATTTAAGTTACAAGTAAAAAAATCAAGATCAATTTTTAATTTGTATTTTTACCCAGCTTCTTATTGGCTGAGTGTTAGCGAAACCTATTAGTCGAGGAGCTGAACACTTTTCATTCACGTCTGCATGTCTCTGTCTCTGTATCCGTATGACTTCTCGAGAATATACTGACATAGATTTGAACATTTCATCAGCTTCATTTCTATAACAGCACATTGTCACACCCAATATTATCTCCCTACTTTATATATTTGTAAACTTCCCGTAAAGTTAAAAGCGTTTTCCCGTAACATTTATATGAGTATACGCATATTGTACTGCCAAAGCTTACGTCCACAGCCAGGGATAAAAAGCTAAGGAATAGGAATAGAATTTGTTATTGTGATTTGATATATATTTGTATTATTTATTCAGTATTAAAGTGGATTATAATCAATTATTTTAAAATAGGGTTTCTTCAATGAAATGGATTTATTTATTTAATAAACATATAAATAATATTAAAAGCATTCAGCAGAGTTATCTCAATAGCTTGAGACCCTAATAATAGACAACCTGAAAGTGGACTGACAAAAAGTGTTTTGGAGCAGTCTTCTTGAAGTCCTCCATGCCCCGAGAAATAATATTACAATTCAAAAAAACATTTACAAACATTTATATCTATAATTCAGCAAAGCCTGTTTTACATATACAGTACATTTAATTACGAAATAACTTAGATATACCGTACTACAGCATTAGTATAACTGAATCCTAATTATACAAAACTCATTTCATTATACTTAGTAAAGGTAACAATGTAATATGAAATAGTTTCTAGTATTAAACAAAATCTAATTTCCATACCTTAATCAAAAAAGAATTGAAATAATAAATTTGTACTTATTGTAACGTACATATGCCATGTACATATGTTATGCTAAAATTGACATATAACTAATTATTAGCACTAAAATATTACGAAAAATTTACGGATTATTAACTATAAGACTAATCACAAAATATTAAATTACTATATCACCAGAATTTATATTAAATATGATTCAATGGATTCAGTATATTATACTGAAAATATATAAAATATTTATCTTCAGAGCTAGTTTGTTCCCTCAGAATTGTTGTCTAGTGAGATAATGTATAAAAACAACTTTACACACTTGACTTATTTTCGACCTATTCAATGTTAATATTAATACTAATTTAAGAGACACAAGAAGAGAATTATAACAGTCAAATACTGCATGAAAACAGTTATGTACTTGTGGAATATACCAGAGTGATGTAAGTGAATAATTATTCTAAGCGAGAGAGAAATCAAGTAAGTTCTCAGAACAGGAGCACGCACCAGACAGACACAAAGCTCTAAAGTTCCAACTTAGATTGAGATCACACCGCCTGTGAAATTAGTGTTGCCTATGGCTTGGTACTTAACTGTGTACATATTATTTAATTTTCGTAAGTACCCTTTTGATGTGAGTGAATAATATTGTCGATATAAAACATTTTGTTCTTGTTTTAGTCATTGTACAATTTGTCTTTATTATTATTATGTGCTTAAAATATATCGCATAATGAAAATTTACCTAGTAATAAATACCTACTATGTGAATTTCCAAAGTAATGTAAAAAAAATGATAAAATATAACCAATAGGAGAGATACTGGATAAAGGGTGAGGGAGACTGTTTTACTTCAAGAATCGTTTTAACCATCCCTTACATCGTTTACATACGAGGTTTATACCCTAAAATCGTTTATATCCTCATACATGGTTAGTTTTTATTGAAAGTATGGTTATAATTTTATTAAAATATATATTTTATAATAAATTTTAAAAGTGATTATACATTTTACATATCTACATTATACATTGATTATACAGCACAATGTTGCATTATGCAAACTTTGATCACTGACTCTTAAATTACTACTGCCTATGAACTAGTCCTAACGAGATTCAATTTATTCGTTAGAAGCGTGCACGAGTTTGTAAACTAATCGTAACAAATCTTGACTAGTTGATATCAAACAACGCACACTAAGTGTAGGCTATGATGTAAAGGCTGTTGGAAAGTAACACAAGAATAAGCGGCTTGGAGACGATTGTTGTCTGGGATGAGTTTGCCGCCAGATCCGGTCTCTTGTACTTCTCTGCTGTTGTTGTGTAATGGCGGTATTTACTTGACAAACTCTCTAATGTTGCCTAATGGTTGTTGTGAGCTACTCAGAATAATCTACTTTACGTAGGAATTTTGAATAAAGCAATAGTTAAATGGCATGGTTGGTTAATAAATTTTCGATGAAATATTAACACATTTTCCCTCTTAAGCTCCCCTCAAATATTCTTCTTTTCAAAGCGATAAGGTTTGAGGAAAAAACTGCAATTAAGACAACAGTTGTCCTAGTTCAGTCCCATGCAACTCGACGTATGTTAATCAACATAAAAACATAACATGGTCTTGTACCATAGTTCTAATTATTTATGCTGAATCGCGGTAGGAAGTAGGCTCTTTTTGTTAACTAGACGCGGTGCGTGGACATTGTTTGTTTAGTTAGACCGGTACATCAGCTGATCGAGATGACTACGGCGATACGTTCCGACCCGGCTCGCTGGAGAGAGAGAGAGGGATCAGTTGAGTCTTGAAGCCACTACGAGAAGGAGCAGACGTCTAGTAGAGCATCGGTGGTTCTTCCTCTAATCCTATAGTTTTGGGATCTAGAGCAATTCTTTTTATCGCGTGTAAATTTAATTCAAGTATTTAATTTTTCTTCAGTGCGTATTAAATCCCTATCATCCTCCGTAATCTTCAAAGTAGTAAGTCCCGTACCAGCGTTTAGTTAATATCTTTTATTTTTATACTGTTGTAATTAAAATTTCTAAAGTTTCCCATCTTTCAGAGTCTGAGAATTAATTCAAATTTTGAAGTATTGTGAATTAAATTTTGGTCGTAAATTTAATATCAAGTATTGTGTTATTTTGATTTTGAATATTTTAAGAAGAGAACTTTTTATTTTGTTTTGTTAATTTAAACCATTTTTGGAGAAGTATACATTTTTAGTTTCATTTTAATTTTAATTCTTTTTTGATCAGACTCTTAATTAGATTTGTTCGATTGTGTGAAATTTTGAAGAAAATCGAATCTATAGTTTGTAAACTTTGTCAAATTTTGAGTGAACTTTAATCTCGGAATAAATCAAGTATTTCCGAAAAGTTGTTTTGATTTACGAAGTATTAGCTCCACATAAATTTAATATATGTGCTATAATAACGGTACAGTCTTATAAATATTTCATTCATATAGAAAACTGGCATAGACTTTTACTTATGTAAAGTGAAATAAAAGTCTTCTAACCATTTTGAAACAAAGATATAAGTATAAAACATGATGATTAGATGTTTTAATATTATGTCACTGATTCAAAAGTCAATGAAAATCTAACATAATTATATGTTGTAATTTTATGCAAACAAGTACATAGGGATTTAGAAAACATTCTGAATATTAATTGTTTAGTGTTATTTTGAATAAGTATATTTATTATACACAATATTTATTTAATGATAGATACAAAGTGGATCATAAATTTCAGTACTTTAATGATAGTGTATATAAAAATTATAAATTGTACAACATTATTATAGCTAATAATTTTTAGGCTTTTAAATGTTTTCTATACAGAATATACTAACATGTGTTTTTTTCAATTAGCATAAAAAAATAAAAAGTTAGTTATTCATTGTATTACTTAGATATCATGAATTTCTCCAAAGGTAAAGTATTCAGAGAAACGGTTTACCACAAAAATTAACATGAAAGGTGACGATAAATATTTAAAATATTAAAGAAAGCTCATTTAATGTTAACGAGGTGGATCCCAGATAAAATATTAACGTCACGTGATACAGCCTAGCCAAGAGTAAATGTGCTGAGACCGGTAATGAAGATGCAGGTTAACCGGGGGAATGTAAATTAGCTTGTGGGTCTCTGCAAGTCTCAAGTGCTCTCAAATGTTTCAATTATCTCTTTAGTGATGAAAGTAAATTTAACATGGAGGAAAGGCATGATTATCTTTTAAAAAGTAAACTATTTTCTTGTGATGTTGTTAAAGCTCAAACTTTGTTTATAAATTAGTTGGCAGACAATAATATACAAGCAGGTAATCAACCTTTTAATTTTTCAATCCAGGACAACATTAAATTAATATTTGTAATGGCAATTATCTCAAACGACTAACTACTAGGGAATTGAAAAATTGTTTTGATTAAAAAGATTTGGTTCACAAAGCATTGAATTAAAAAAATTTTGTTTAAAATTAAATTATGTTTAAATTATTATGTAAAGATAACTTTATTAAACAAATTGCAAAACACCTAAGCAAAAAATTCAAATGGCATAAATCTTAGTTTCATAATTCACTTGTAAACAAGGGAGTAACCCGAATAAGGATTTTTTAACTTCTAAAATCTAAGTTAACTTGTTATGGTTTTTAATTTCAAAAAGATTCGTCAGTAGTTTAAATTACAAGTGCTTATAACTCTGACGCTTGTACACTCTGTTTTAACTTATTCCTCACTTTGAATTAAAACTGTGCTATAATTGTGATTTCAGTTGATTTAAAGTCTCAGCAGATTTATTTAAAGATTCTTTGTCATTGCTTGCAACATTCATGGAATAAAGACGGGCATTGGTAAGCTCTACTTAAATCAACCGATACTCTCACGGACTCTCACATGGAATCACCTAGTGGACGGATTACGTCATTCCATACAGCTCCTGCAGTTCTGGTAGTAAATTTTTACAACCAGCAACAATGGAAACCCCAGCCATGATGATTTTTAATAGCAGAAAGGTTTAATCCAGGGTCACTAAAAATCCATCGTACAAAATAACTAAAAATCTCTTTAAGCATAACGTGAAGATGCCGCTATGGACCTCATGATTATAATAATGCGGTAAGACCAGCTTTAGTGGTGGTTTCTCGATAATTTACCTCCTTTGCAAGACTCAAGTAACGTTTGTGCGTATGGCTCCACATTATTTGTTTTATAAAGAAGATAGTGTCTTTCTGAATTTGAAACAATACGTCCCTCTTTCTAGATTACCATGTTCGGTAAGACCAACTTTAATAAGTGGTGTGTCGATACTTTTCCTTCTTTGGAAAACATAGGTAACGTTTGTGCCTGAAAAGAAAAACTACGAAAGTGATTATTATAAGTGGATATATTAAGAGAACTTCCCAGTGCGAACTTTACCAATGTGCATCTACATACAGAAACGTATTGTAAATTGACTTGCTAATATCGCCTAAACTTACTTAATTTATATTTTAATTCCGCAGGTTGTAGTTTCTAACTTATTGGATGACAACCGTCGTCCTTGGTAAACTCCGTAACTAGACAGCACCCAATTATCTCGCATTCGCTTTTAAATTGAACTCGACACTACTTAGATGTAAAAATACTTTTATTCAGTATTTCAATTTAATTTTACACATTTCCCAGTCTTTACGTCTCATAACCAATTTTATATCATTAGTTGTGAGGAAAACTTTCAACACATTTTGCAATTCTCTTAAAGAACTCTACCGACTGATATTTCCCTGTTATGTAGATAACAGATTCTGCGAATTGTATATAAAAATATCCGCTGTTCCTTTGACACGTCATAATGACTTCGCTTGTAAATGGAATGTTTCATTGTAAGTTTCGTATACGGTTTTCTCCAAAGAGCAAAAAATGTGTATAGGAAACTTAACTTTAAATTTAAGTTCTTCATTTAGTAGATTATAATTACTTACTTTTAACGAAAGAAATCCTCTGGGATATCGATAATTACCTTTTACTTTGAATTAAATCCGGTTCGAACAGGGTTAAGAATATCACAATCATGTTATATTCTTCAAACATTCAACATTTTCTTTAATAACTAATCCCTAGTTTTCGTACATCAGATTTAATAATTGAAAATCTTAAACATACTTATTGGTAAGCAAGAAAATCATATTTAGGTATTAATTGTGGATTTATTTAATATCTAAATACAAGCATACTGATATTTTTGGTTATCATAATTAATAACTTCCCTGTTATATGACCACATGTATCCAAGGTTGGCCTTTCATTATGCATTCATCTCAGAGTAACCAAATTTGGATAGTTAATATTCGCTAGACGAGAATATTTATGGAACGGTTGTAATAGCAGGAAAAATATGTTTATTAACATTAAAAAACAGCGTAAGCAAATAAAATTCAACGCAATATAGATTTAATTATAAACTGAAAGCTATATATCAAAATTAAATCTCAGGGATTTACTGTACCTTCACTTACCACAAAATTCTACTGTTATAAAGGGACGGAATAACAATAAATTAAGACAATACAAAATATAATAGGAGATTTCTTATGGAGTTGGATAGTATTATTAAAAAACACTATCAAATTCGTTCCACTTCTATACGTTGAAGACCTATTAATATTGTAAAAATTGTTCTGCGACTTCCCCCACACAAGCGTTGGTGCTCATCGCTTGATATATGGTGCTAATATCAAGTATTTGTTGTCAATATTGTAAACCACCTGTGTAAATGAGTATATTCTAGAACAAATTTACTCAAGAAAAGATGAAGAAATACGGGAAGCAAAATAAAATAATTACGTTCTGTATAATTGGAGGAATAGCAGGAATTCCTGCACTTTTTGTGCAAAAAATATTTTGCACAAACGGCATAGTATCTGACACCATGCATGTACATTACTTATTCCGTCATCCGTTTGGAGACGGTTTCATTCTCCTTCTTCCCTTTTTTAAAGGCTGTTTCCATGGCCATCCATTCCACCTTAGTTAGGATGAAGCAAATCAGTAGGTAGTCCAGATTTTCTCCAATAACTTTCAGGGAAGCTTCACTAAATTCTAAACGCAAATTCATTGAATTTAGTTAAAAATGAATTATTTCTGGATAGATCATCAGCTATTACGATGTAATTATCTAATTTATCGCAAAAGCAAAATGAAATCTTATGATGTAAAATACTCTTTATGTATATATAAAACTTTCAATTTAAACATATCATTTTATAATTTATTTTAAAACTAACTTTATCCTATCTTAAAGTGTAGAGAATTTACGAAGATTAATGCTCTTCATATGTTTTAATATTATAAAATTTAGTCCAGAAGATTTGGAATTTATGCAGTTTGTTGCAAACATCGAGTTTAAAAAACTATGAATCACTTTCAAATTAATGTATGCTAATTCAAACAATCAATACTAGCGTATTCTAAACAAATAATAAGGTAGTGAAGTCCTCGAATCTGAAAAAAAATGTGATAAACAGGCGGGCCTACAAAGTGTAAAATTACAAGAGACTTCATTTTACGCTTTGTTGCATAAAATATCTCGTCCTTGCTCTCTGTTTGTCTTAATACACAGACGACAGCGAAGCGAACTAAAAAAGAAGTTTTTAATGTACATTGAAAATGCACCTAAGCATTATATTTTTAACTATTTGTATTTAGTAGATAATGCTATACTTTCACACACTATTGTGATAAAATCGGTTCTTAGGCTTTTTTGTAAACTGTTCCTTACTAAATATAGCTACATTTACAATTAAAGTTATGTTTTCACATATGTGATTGAAAACATACTTGTAAGAGTTTATATTTAAATCTGTTTCAACAGACGCTCGGAAATATATAAATCTCGGTCTGCGAAAACGTACTATAGACCATAAGTGTCTAATTCGGGCCGTTCTTCCGGTTTAAGCTATTACCGGTGGGCTAGTAAAATTTGCATGGTTGCTCTGATCAAGACAATATAATATTCTACTCTGTAAAATATGCTTAAGTCAAAAATTGTCTACTTTGGCAATTGCAATCTACTTCCAGTTTAAGGTGTTTTCGGTGCCGTTTTAGCATTTGAATTATTGCCTAAACTAGGAAAAAATATACATAAGTCTGAAAAGTTTACTTCGGTCAAAAACTTTAACTTTTAGTCATTATAACGTACTTCCGGTCTCATAGTAGCGTTGATACGATTATAAAATATATAATACGTTTATCTAATAAGTCTACTCTGGTAAAAAACTAAAAACTTCTGTTCACGGTAGTATAGTTCCGGTATAAGGTGTGTTATGAGTATAGTAGTAATCTACTTTCCAGTGGAGATTAAGTATACGTATTTATATACACATATATGCACCTCCTCTTTAAGATATCTACATCCGGAAGTCTGTATATATTACAGTAGATTATAACAGCCTGAAGTAGTCATTTTGTGATTGAAAAAATCTTAAAAAGTAATATATTGCAAAGAAAATACACGTACGCGCGCACACACACACAGACACGCACAAAAACAATAATGCAGCCATTGAAGCATTATTGCTCCGAATTTTTTTACTGTGAACCGAATTGCATAAAATTTTGGAATCAGGTTCATCTTACCCTTAACTTCAAAAGTGAAAATTATTTGTACTCCGCAACCACCCTGGGGGTGGTTGCCACCCCTTCTCGGGGGTGATTTTTTGTTTTTCAAAATAACCTCGGATATCGATAATTTTAAGCAAAAAAATAATCTATAAATTTTTTCGAAAAATCCAATACTTTTCAAGTTATTGGCAATTGAAAATTCGCAATTTTTTCACGTTTTTCATCGGTTTTTTGTAAATATTTCCAAAAATATACGTTTTAATGAACATTTTATGAAAAACAAAATTGTAGCAGGTAAAAAATAAACCATTTTGTTTTTTATAAAGTATTCTAAGTGCAATATTAAGCTAAATATTAAAGATCAAAGCCTTTTTTATTTTGTCTGAAATTTAATCCATGTGGTCAACTCCATATAGCGGCGAGCAAATGCATTTTAGGGATTCTAATTAAAAAGGGTTTTATAGTGCTTGAAATAAGCTTTAAAACGAGCACTATTAAAAATCTTTTGCGAGTAAAATAAGTGAGCTGTATTGCAAATAAGAGGAGCATCTAATGTCTTTTTTCTTTTAAATCAATGGGTTTCATAAGTGCAATTTCCACCAAAATTAAAATTAATCGTATTCCACCTAGAATTAACTTTATTATGAAGAGTTTGATACGTAGATTGTATCAGTTTTACTGCTTCAAGACACATATTTTTCAAAAAGTCACGATTAAAAGAAATTCAAATTTTAAAAAAACCACCTTTTTTCATAATATCTCAAAAATGACGACAGATACGTATAAAAGTGTAAGAATGAAAAATTTTGGTATTTTTTGACAAACAATTTGGTTTTTTTTTTTTCTGTCAAACAAAAATTGACGGAGATATGATTGTTTAAAGAGCGCGTAGCAGCGCAATCACAGCCTCTATTAAGCCTTCTAACCCTTCACCGTGTTTGAGAAAGGTTTTTTACTATATATTGCAATAAAGGATGTTGTAGCTCTCTTAATTAGCTTTACAATGGTTTTTTTAGACATTTTGATAGGATGAAAATTGAAGGAGTTATGGTTCAAAAACTTATCATATTTTTTTCTACTTAGTAACTGTAAATTTTGGAGTGTGTGAATATTTGGAGCAATGTGAAAGTACGCAGTATAATAGAGACCCAAAACTATTGTAATTTGTATATATATATACATAATATGGCTCATAAATTTTGGAAACGTAGGCATGAATACATACCAACGTTCTTATATGTATATACGAGAAAAACTTAAGAATATTATAACTACTTTCGAGTGAGGAATAATATTTAAATCCTTTTCATTTTATAAAAAAAAAATTTTTTAATTTTTTATCAAGGGGTACTTTTCAAGGGTTGAAAGGGAGTTAAAAATTTGATAATTAATTTAGAGAATATAAAATATTACTTACTCTATACTTACATCTTTTTATGTCGTACCAAAGTATTTTTTTGTGATTTTTTCAATTTAGGGGTTGTTTGGAAGGGTTGTACGATTTTCAAGGGGTTGTAAATGATTTTAATATGAGGTAATTGTGTTAGAAAACACTTTACAATTTCACTACTTACTATTAGACATGTTTTCTAGCGATAAAATGGCTCAATGTCAATTTTTTCCATTAGGGGTTGTTTACATCCATTAAAAATAATAGGTGGAGTTCAGATCATTTTCACATTTGAACTTAAGGGTAAGATAAGACTAATTCCAAAATTTCATGCAAATCGGTTCACAGTAAATAAATTCCGAGGTAAGACCATATTTTTCGCTTCAATGACTGCACTACAATAGAAGCTTATTAGTTGTTCAATGATGACCGATATTTTAGCCTAAATAAACTCCATTTAAAAACAGCGCTTGTGTCCCTTGAGAAATCACATTTTTAAACCCAGCTTTAAGCAGCAGTGGAATTAACAAGCAGGGTCTACATAATGTAGCGTAGTTGGTTTGGTGACGGGCCTTTCACATGCATTGACCACCACTTTTCCACTCGTACTCCACCACGCTCTGCAGTTCATACAGTTCTCTCAGTTTAACTAGAGCATTTAAAAATGCATTTGGATAATAGATTGTCTAAGAATCATAATGAGTATGGAAGAAAAAACTACATACTGGATGACAGCGATCGTACTGCAATATCGTTTCTTGAAACTGTATAAGCTACTTAAATCAAACTAAATGTTGTTTGGAAGATATTACCCTAATACTATTTAAACGGAGGATCGAATGGTATACCCTGGAATAATATAACTGTGAGTTAAGCTTAAGAATTATATGTTCTAATCTCAATAGCTAACACTTATGTTAACTTAATTTAACCGAGTGTTAAATTAAACTTACTTAGTTAATTTAACTTACTCGCAAGAGACAGTAAAGATACACTCACGATCACATCACAAAAAGCGACTTGTGTTACAGTCATCACACAACACTCACTGTGGCTCATTATGCAAGTACCTGCGATCGATCCTCGCTTAGAGCATCATACTTTTCAATCGGAATCTATCCTGTCAATAACTCTCCGCGCTTTATTTGTTTTAATAAATATTTTAAAGTTTCATTTGTCAGTACTTAAGTACATTAATTGTTTGTTTACTTGCTAGTATACTATATTTTCAACTGTTGTTTTATTTTAAATTTGTTACATTTTAATTTTCTATAGTCTTTAAATTGTATAATAATTAATTATTAAACCTTTTAAAATTATATTATCCCTTTTTTATTGAGTTAGCGTTACTAGGTTGATCTTTTACTATTTAAATTGTTACCAAACAAATTATTAGTAATAATATAACTGTAGTGTTATTTATTATTAAATCTTTAATACTATTTCTCGCTGTAATTTAAAATATAAGCGAAAATATGATTACAATATTGGAACTTAATAAAAATGTTAAAACAAACATTTGTGTAAAAATAACAGCTATCGTTAAGTTGAAATTACGTGGCGATAATTATGCAGAAACTGTAATTCTACAGCTAATATTAACACAACTAAGAAATAAATTCTGTAATATAAACATAAGGGCTCCCATTCTGTGACAATGGAGTGTTACGGTTCCACAGTTAAGTGTTTCTTCGCCGGCCCGACTACCAGCGGCTGTCTCCACCGCGCGACCGCATCAACACTGCCCTGTCTCCCGGCATTGCTGATTACTGCTCAGCATTCCCTGAGCAGGCAACATTTTCATCCGCAGATTGGCGTTAGGCAGCTCTGAAAACGTAAGATGAAAACGGAGAAACGGAAGAAGAAAAGTAAAATTAGGACTAGAGTAATTTAGAGAATTACAAAACCGCGTCCCAGACTGTTAAAAATCCTAAAAAACCAAAGACAATTTCAAGAAGAATCTGAAATCTCGCCCAAGATATGTACCCTGATATTTCAACTTTTGGTCTGGTTAAGTGTGCTGAAAGAAACATTTTACCTAAAATATTGTTAATTATAATTTTGTCTCAGAATCCTGAATATGAGTAATTATTAAAAGCTTTAATTATCGGCCAATGGTTGGCATCAGCTTAGTTTGATAAATTTTCACCTCATAATAATTCTATTCAGTGAACTGGGAGCGCCCAGAGAAATCTTGTTTATAAAACTCTGCTTTAACAGGGAGGAATTCACAATAATGTTGAGTCCTGTCCATTCATTATGTACTGTGTCTTTTGGTTTAAAGATGCACTCTTCACAATGTAATGCGTGTTATATTACGGAACTTAGTACATCATCTGTTATTTCTAGATAAATCATATATGATTATTAATTATATGATTAATTAAACCGTAAATCTTTCAAATATTTAACTTCACGCCTAAATTATTTACCGTATTTCTCCATAATAATACATTAAGAGAATAATCAAAACTGCCTTACAACTATATATATTAATTCAAACAAACTCTCCAATAACATATGAATGCCTTACAACTGAACTATAATCCATAAAAATGTATTCCTATCAACAGCACACAACAATGTTGTATTGTTGGTGTATTACACAACACGTAGCGGTGTGTCCTCAGTTACAATACCAGCGCACATGACTTCCTTTCATCTAAGTGACTTTCTCTGTTACAGCACACTTTTGCACAGAACTCCTCTTTCTTATTTGTTTACTTTTCGCGGAATAAAAGTTAAATGATTTCTCTTGGTTAAATTGTTTTAAGAGTAATAACACTTTGGAAGTTAGAATCGATCTTGATCATTATTAATGTAAAATTAATGTAAATTATTAATGTCTTCAATGTAAAATTCCATTAGAAGTAGGCCAAGTTATTTTTGTTTCAATCACAAAAGGTTTAATAACGGTGTATTACATACATGGTTCGTTTCCATAGAAATTACGGTTATATTTATTGAAAATATCTGTTTTAGAATCATCCCAATTTAAAAACAATTATTAATTTAAAAAAACTCAAGGGTCCACGATATAAACTATGGTTGATATCACTTACTCTTTAATTAGTAATGTGTATAGACTAGTACTTCAATTCAATTTGATTCTATTTATTCCTTAGAATCGTGCACGAGTTTTTTGATTATCTAATATTAAAGAACACTATATAAACGCAAACTAAGTGATGGCTGTGATGTAAAGGCTGTTGGAAAGTAACACAAGAATTAGCGGCTTGGAGACGATTGTTGTCTGGGATTGGTTTGCCGCCAGATTCGGTCTCTTGTACTTCTCTGCTGTTGTTGTGTAATGGTGGTATTTACTTAACAGACTCTCTAATCTTGTCTAACGTCTTGTCGACTGGGATAATCTACTTTACGAAGGAATTTAAATATAGCAATATTTAAATGGCATAGTCGATTAATACATTTTCGATAAAAATATTAACACATTTACAGTGAGACAATAAGTAAAATTGTATTAATATATTTATATTTAAAGCAGTCTACACTTTTTCAAAAACAGTTTGTCTACATTTTTATTGAAATGTTTATTGATTGAGTAAAAAAGTGAGGTTATGGTTTATATATTTTTAAGGGATTTTAATTGCTGGTATGATGGTCTTTGACCAATAACATCGACTTTCTCAAAATGCTGTTTTGAATATAGCTTAAAAATCCATGATTTTCCTATGAATTAGGTAATAATATATTCCGTATTTAAAATTACACATAACAATGCGATAAATAATATGAACCTATGTCATGTAAGGTGTGATGTTATATGTTTTTACAGACGCCTATCTAACATTAACGGAATCCACAGTGTGAGCGTCCACACCTACGTTACTGGAAAGTTACCAAAGATAGACCAAACAGAGTAATCGCATGCTCAAAGGTGCACGGATCGAATTTTAATTGTATGTATAATTTGTATGTACTAATAATGTATTAATTGTATGTATATATAATTTTCCGCAGGATATCTCAATAATGTATAAAACTAAATATTTGAAATACTGTATGGAACTTCAGTGAAGCTTGCATGCGTGACACTTGTGACCTACACCGTACATTTTTGCCGTATCTCAATGTTTACTGTAGCTATTTAATTTCATTTCATCAATGAAAAAATAATTGTACTGAACCCATAATATAAAAATACTGTCCAACCAATATCTCAAGCTTATGATTTACATTTTTTACAATACAATACTAGTAGAAGCAAATATAATAATGCTCTGAATATGATACAAGTAACATATTATTGACAAAACCAAGTATTTATGTAATTATGCTCCATTGAGAAACAAATAAACCCAAATCTTTTAAAACAGAAAAAACATAATGTATTATAATAACTTTGACTCATTAAGTATATAAGAATTTAATACACGGTCTATAGAGTGCAGTGCATTCCCGTCTCCTCCTGTTTACAATGACGTACATGCAAGAAAAGAAAAAATTAAATATTCAACGCACGCGAAAGATATAAAGTTGGTGAATTAACTTTGTAAACTTTATCGGATATCAAGTTTCTAAAAGCTACAAAATAATTTTCTTTCCTTCTCGTTATCTTAAACCCGTGACGTTTAATATAGAAGTAAAATTTGATTCTTCGACGACAGCACGCATATAGTTTTTCTTATTAAACACGTATAACATTCTTGTTGCAACAACTCTAAAGAAGTGTGAAAACATTGCTGGTATCTTACTTACATTAAAACATAAAACCAATATTTAATACTTTTATTTTTGTGAGGCCTTTCGATGTGAAGGTTATCTTCTTCAGACACATCAAAAGAGTAAATACAAAAAGTAAATTTGATTTTAATAATAGTTAAACATATGTGATTCAATATTAATTTGTCCTGTGTGGCGTAGCGTGTAAATACAATTCAATTATTACTGGTATTATACTATATAAATTTTGAATGTTATTTTTGTAATCTTCTTTATTGTAATGTTGAATTTTGTATTGGTCCATCTTCTTGATTTAATAAATATTCTGTCTTTGTTTGATTAATGTAATATGGACTCCTATACATTTAAATATCTTGGAATGTTAACATGTTTTAATAGTTTTAGGTTTTTTCTGTGATATAGTATGTCCAGTATTGATACAGTGGTGTGCGATGGCCGATTTTTCTTTTCTGTTAAATTTAATGTGGGAGCAATGTTCTTTATATCGTGTATGAATTTTTCTTCTTGTTTGTCCAATGAATTTGTTGTTGCAGTCATCACATTTAATTTTGGTATATACCTGATGTATTAAAAATTTCTTCGTCATCTTTTGGATTTTTCAATTTATTCTTGTTGTTTTATATGTTACGTTTTTATTTGTATGTTTTTTTAAATGATTTTTGTACATTTTCATATATTTGTCCATATACTGCTAATCCAATTCATGTTTGTGTCTTTAGTAAATAAAAGTGTTGTCTTTGACTTTTTGTCATGTTTCTTTTTAGCTTTTTTAAATATATGTAAGTTGAAGAGTTCATGCTTCTAATTAATCTATGTATGAATAAAATTTACTTTTTGCATTTACTTTTGTGATGTGTCTGAAGAAGATATCCTTGATATAAGGCCTCACAAAAAAAATAAAAGTATTAAATATTGGTTTTATGTTTTAATGTTTTAATGTAAGTAAGTTATCATTAACCAATAAGCTCCATCTACACCATTGCTGGTATGTCTAAATTATTTTATTTACAAATACAATCCGAAGTAATTTTAGTTTTTTAAGAAAATTATTCTTTCTTAAAAGATTGTGAAGGAAAGAACATTTATTTACCTTCATTATTACGTGGTTCAGAATTTTTTTAAGCTCCACCAGGCATTTTAAACTTCTGAAAATAATACTTCTGAAAAACACTGTGAGATATATAGGAGTTATATGATAAATTAGAAACGGAAATTAGCATATGTGAGGAACAGTATTTTAGTGTGTAGGTGAAACTTATAACAGATTCGTACATTGGTTTTTTTCGTAACAGGTGCACAAAAATCAAAACAATAACTTTTTCAATATTTAGCTTCAACATTATTACTATAAAACAATAGTGAAAATTGAACATATGTTAATTGAAGAAAGAAGTATGTAAACGTTAATAATTATAAATAAACGGTATTAATAAGAAATCATGCACAATAATTATACTGTAACTAACCATTTGTGTAATGAAAAATACCTGCGAAAAAATAATAACCTGAAATTTTCATCACAATAAATTAAAGAGTACTTGCTTGTTAATGTAGTGTAACCAAATAATTAATTTCAATAAGTTTGTATTACTTATACTGAGTAATGCAGATGGCTAAAAAAATAGAAAAGCAACCAATAAAATACACCCAAAATGTTAATATTTTACTTCAAGAGTTTGAAACAGTGTATAATAAGATTGCATAATATTAAATTCACATATAACTGTACTATAAATATTAACTGACCTTCCTGTATACTAAAATTTAAACCGGAATTTAAAATTACAGATTAGTTACGTTTATTAGAAAGCTATAAGCTATTAAATAATAATAACTAACCATGAATAAAAAGAGTGCCAAGTACATTCTTAAAGACCCGAGGGCCGCTCAAATTATAATAGGCTGGGAACTAGTGTTCTAAAATCCACTGGACCTAAAAGTGTTTGTTCGGACTGATTTCTCCAGAGGAAAGGTTTAACCTAACTTGATTGGTTTTAGTGAAGTAAAGGTTCTTAGTAACGTTTAAAGTTTTACTTTGTTATAATGGATGCAATAGAATTTCAATTTCGCTTTTTTATAGTAGAATTTCATGAAATTGTTCTTTTCTCGTAAAATTGTATCCTCTTTAGTGACTAAAAATAAGATCCTAAGTGCATACTGCAATTTTATCTACTCGTGCAACAATTCTTAGTCATATTGCTCATTCTTAAATCTATTTTCAAGTATCTTCGATGTTTTTTGCCATTGCATAATCTAAGTTATACTTTTCTTTGAAAAGACATATCGGTAATATTTACAATTATATTTTGAATACAATGGGAAGTAAGTAGTTGAATTTTCTCTTTTACTCATTTCTATATGAAAATCTTTAGGTATCTCTTTCAATTTTGAACGTTTATTTAGTGTAATAATTTTAATGCATTTTATTGACAAAGTTTTTAAATTAATTTCCAGCAATAGACATAACTTCCACAATTACCTTTGGTACCAGGTGTGGTGATGCACTGTTTTACCAACAACCTCTTGTTGACAAAGTGTTGAGAACTTCGCAGATTTGGCAAGGCAATTGAAAACATCGTAAACTTGTGTACTTAAGTGTCATTTCACTCGACAAGTTTACAAGTGGTGTAAACTTGTCAATTTGACTTTGTTCAGAGACTTGTTATTCATCTCTTGACTAAATAACAAGATCGTGTTTTTTCTTATTATACCAGTCTCTCCGAATTCAGTTTCATTACTCCAAATGGTTCACCGCTTCACTTTACTACATTTTATACCTTATATATAACTCGTCTTAATTACCCTTCAGTTGTTTAATGTTTTTAAATGTTATTAATAAAAATTCCCATCAGGTTTACTCAACATTTTAATCTTAGAGATGACTATAGCTTAGCAAATAACTTTGTCCGTTTTATATGTTCACAAGAAAACTGATATAGCCCCTTTTCATACCTGTTGGTATTGTATTCAGAAACAGGAATCTTGTGGATTGTGTGAAACTAAAGGTCAACAGTATAAAGATAGAATAAAATGTAAAACAGGAATGATGCCACTCATGAAGTGGTTTTCTCACCGCACACACACGTTGCATGTCACAGCTAACGCTGCATCCTCCTGAGGCCCCAAGTGATAGACCCGGAGTTCTCAGGTAGACGGGCTTGAGGATGAAGTAATATTTGAAGTCATTTGATTAGGATGATGAGGATGAAATACAGATGCAATTCACAACAATAGTCACTATAATCATAGGGGGGGGGAACAAGTGTTTACATAGGATTCACATCTCTCCAAGGCTAATCGAACTCAAAAAAATCTGAAGGACAAAAGGTTTTTTCAAGATACCCCTCGCCTTGACCTTGATTTGAGCTTTTGTAATTACACATTGTAAATAAAAACGCGTCAGAGAGCGAGACGGAAAGAGAGAGAGCGAGAGCGAGCGAGCGAGAGAGAGAGAGAGAGAAAGAGATAACAGCCACCATTCACTTTGGCTGTTATCTCTATCTGATGGACCTCCTCGGGACTTGAACCCGTAATATCTCAATTAGAGAGCCATGACTATATCCTCTAGTCTACAGAGAAGGAAGAAGGTGATGTCAAATCAAAAGCTATCTTGCCCAATTGGGAGCAATCACCTGATTGGTCTTGATCCATAGTGCAACGCAACAAGTTTATTAAGTGTTTAGATGGAAAACACATAGTTATATAATTTTCGTAATTCTAATAAAATGGATTGTAATATCAAGCTAATTAAACATTGCTATAAATATTAAATAGCACGTCTGCAGCTTCTGCTACATCTTTTTTTTATTACTTTTATTACTAAGTCATTATGGAAGAAAATATACACAAATATATTTTTGATTATAAGTGGAACGTTAATGCATAGGTAAAATAAATACGTAATTTCCAAAGAAAGGATAAGTGAAGTTAGGTTATGGTACTTAAAGAAAGCTGTTACTATGGAAGTTAACTACACAAATTTATTACCTTAAAATGATTAAAAATAAACTATTTTTACATAAATAATTCATAATAAAAGGCAAATGACTTGATTTGTATCTAAAAAAGGGAATTTACGGCCATAAGGTCTGTCTTACAATTAACCCTGATAGATCCTGAGAGAATTCTGCATAATAAATGTTCTGTGGTAATTACTGTTTTGAAGAACATATTTATCTAAAGTAACACATTTGAATAGCAACATATTTAAAAATTTATCTTAACTTTAAGAAACACAAATAAAACTGTTGGTTTTCAACACTTGGGCTTTTTTACCTAATACCATGTGGTATACCAGTGTTCCTCTACATTATTACTGTGGTTGATTACATTTAGTTTTTAATTTCTATCTTTAACATAGTATATTTAGCGATTTTTTACTATTTATCTTGAAATATTATGATATTATGTCTAAATCTGATCTTTATTTATACGAAGAAAAATGGTGAACTTCCTGTGATGAACAGATCCCAGCACGAGAACAAGTAACATCATCTCCTCAATGGCAGCCCTGAGCCTCGCCTTCATTAAATATTATTCAAGTGGATGAAAACACAAACAGCACAAAAGGAGATAATCTTCGCTAATTACCCTTATTAACGAGCACTATTTAAAAACCTCCACTCGAAATTTTCTGTGGATTAATTTTTATAGCAGCAGTCTTCATTTACAAATTATGTTTCGCTCATTGTATGGCTCAGTTTACAGATGTATCTACATTATTATAAACACTTTGTAGCTACGCAACTATCTGTAAATATAAATATGCAAATTACGTATGTATGAAATGTATTTTTATGAAAGTACGTCGGGCAGTATAATAAATTAATAGGTAGGAACAGAATTCAAATCCTCGATTAGTCAATACATTGTGTAACATTTCTTTTTGCGTTGTACCTAAGCATTTACAGTCAAATATTGCTAACATACTCTGGATGACAGCTAAACATAAAAAGATTTTCAAGCAGATTAAGTGCCATGTGGATGAATAAGACGATTGACAACTATGTATCCGGCAACTCCAGTAAAATTTACTAGTAAACACTTTTGTTGTACTACACCTATTCTAGATTTTCCTTTTGACTTAGTTTTGGAATTGGCGATGTTTCGTGAATATAAGGTGTTGCGTGCTTCTAGTTAAAAGCCGGATAAACAAAAGTTATATATGCTTACGACCTTATCTTACCACTTTTTAAATCAAATTTATCTTGGATGTGATCATGTCCATGTTGTTTGGTTGTTACTTTTTTAGTGTGATTAACTTCATGTTTATGTTTTTAGCAATGATTAAGAAAGGAGATAAAAGCTATCGAAACATTGAGTCGTGTTACAGCATACTAAACGATAGAAAATACCTTAAATTTTGTAAACTTTTCTAATCACTCGATCAGTGCAAAGAGTTGTCAGAAAAGTCAGTGATTAGTGTTTTAACCGGTTGTTTTCCAATGAACCCTTAAATTCCTATGTTTGGATGTAACACGACAGAGAGTGATTTCTTAGGTAAGGTTCTATATTCCCAATATATCTTCGAAAAGGGTGGGAAAAGGATTGCGGCTGGAAAATTAATAACATTAAAAAGTGTATTTCGTTTTGGTGTAAAATATTATTAAAAAGTTTGTAGCGGTTTCGCAATACCATTGCAGTAGTAATTCTAGTATTGTTACCAGACTTCACATATGTTGAGATATAAAGTGGCTGAGTGGCTAATACAAAGACCGTACTCTTGGTGATTCCTGGTTTCGTCAGTGCATGTTTATCCGCAGTGGCATGAATTATTAAACAATAAGGGTTCTCTGCTTACTCACCCCTTCACATGCTCCTCCCTTGAATTAAGACTACTACACATCTGTCTCTGAATACTGATTTAGATAAAATATTATAACTTTAATTAATTATTAATGTTTTATTTTCCATAACATTTAAACATATTTTAATATTATAAATTTATAAATAACATATTTTCTGAGGATCTTTCCACACCTTTAAAATATGGATTAGTAATACTACTATTATTGTTTTAACCTATTGTTAAGTGCTACGTATAAATTAGTGGTTAATTTTGAATTTTCTCTGTGTAAAATATATGTGTAATTAGTTTTTTGTAGTGCAAAAGTATTGCTATGACGCTCATTAAAATCGTTTTTAGTTCTTAATGTACCAGTGATATTTGTAACAAATTAATGTTATCCAGATGTTCAAAACCTTATTTGGTTGAAAATTAAACGTAATCTCATTGATTGTTTTTGTGTAAAAGTGTTTTTTAGGATGAGATGTCACTCATAGTCAATTGGCTTATGGTTAGTTTAGTGGTCACTTGAGTTGCTGGAAAATGATGATGTACGTCACATTATATTTGGCTGAGCATAGTCAATAGTTTAATCGGTATATATCGGTCGATAAGACTAGTTCGCTTCTGTCATGTATTTTGATTTTCAGTTTTCTTTTCTGTTTGTCTATCGTGTTGTATATCTCTTTCCCGTTCGATATCTCTCGAAAGAATTAGGCTATTATGTTTTGCGTGTAACTTATTAAAGAAAGAGTTAAGACAAGCAAACGTCGTATTTGATGACGGCCATATCCCATTAGTATTTGACCGATTTTTAGCGAACTAGTATACATTGGTATCATGGATAAATATCACAGCTCAAAAAACACCAGGTAAATAAGTGACCTGAGTAGAATCACATGATATGCGACATAGTAACAATGTGATAAAAGTAGCCTAACTATCCATATGACATCACCAAAAATATTTCATCTTAAAATCTTAAATTTTCATGAATGTTCTAAATAAACAAGTATGAATTCTTCCACAGGATTTCAGTGAGTGTTATTAACATAAACACCTATTACTCATTAGGATGTCGAAGTGTATCTTCTGTCTGACTATAAGTTGTAAATTGTTCTTCCGATTCTTCAGGCTGTTCATATATTCATAGCACATTACATTATCTATAAACTTTTAATTGTGTATTCAAATCAAGTAAAGCCTGTTACAAGACATGTATTTTAGAGTAAACCTACCTTGTAATGTAGTGTAAATGCAGGTTACATGTACTTACAACGTAGCAGCTAGTACTTGTTAAATAAACAATAATATTGTTCTAGGCTGTAAAGCAATATCAAGCCTGTGTGGTTTACAAATAATGACTACGAATTCTTAGAAAATACACGTTTATTTATATTTAAGAATGGCTTTAACATTCCAGAACTTGATGTGACGTGAAGTAGTATGATACGTGACGCGGGGTGTCGTTAACATGAGCTGTCACAAGTCTCTCGTCACACTGTCACAACGTGATGGAATATGTCGTAACATAAACAGAGCTCTATTTTGTTGCTTGTTACTGACTGAAAATTAACCAATTAGCAAACAAGGGTTGTCGAAACATTGAAACATTTATTTGTAGGCCTATATGTATGTTTGTATGCAATTAATGCAACAAATGTTTCTAGCCTACAATTATAATTAAAACTTATGAATTTACACTAAAAGATGAACCTTAGCTTTCAACGCAACTATCACAATATGAAACAGTTTTAATTACGTACTTTGATAGTTTTATCAATAAGGAGATGGATATTTGCCGGGACCAGTTTGACCAGGTAAGACCATAGTTTGGTAGATCTTAGGGGCATTGCCCTTACAAGAGTGTACTGACTTGGCTAAAGGTAAGGGTGTTTCTAATTACCTATCAACATCAGGGTGGCTTCTTAGTGTCGTTCTCAGTATTAGGAGTGTGTTTTATGAGTCAACATAATAAGGATGTAATGAGATGACAAAATCCACGCAAAACAATAAATGAGTTAGATTGGTATGTGTAGACCTCGAAGTCTAATTACAAATCCAACAGCGATCCTCCGAGTTAGTGTACACTAAAAGTTGTCTGAGTCTTAAACTAAAATTAAGTTCTGATGCTGTTTAAAGAACCGACATATACTATTCAGCTCTACTTCAAAGAAAAAAAACCAAGAACAATTTTGAAATCGTCATATTTCCAACTAAATAATCAGTTCTTCACTGGAAGCAAAATACAAATTTACACTTCTCTTTGTGATGGATCAAAAGTGAAGATAGATATTGCTGAATGGCACCAGCCTGGGGAACTTGCATTTGCTTGGTTTTAGGGAATACATCGTGGAATGGGTTTGATCTAGAAACATCACGTTTTCTCTAATGTTGCTTCAACAATCATCTTACCGGATTCCGTCACGTGAATGTGTGTGTGCAAGAACAGATATTCTTAAGAGTACAGCAAAAACATGTAGAGATAATTTAGTAAAAATTTCATATAACTTCGCATCCAATGAAGTAGGTAATCTTTATTCAAGTTCGTTTGAAACTTAAAACTAACTTAAATAAAATTTGGAATCAGAGCTAATTAACACATTAGGCAATATTCAGAAATACTTGTTACTCAGTTGAAGCACTAATTGATACAAACTCACTATTTTTACTCTGATAAGACTATACCTTTGAAGTTTGTTTTTGACGATGGACGGATTGTGGAGGAAACAGGATAAAAAATTTACAGATTTGACCGATTGCAAATGTCCGAAAAAAATCCTGTTTCCTTCATAAGACTATACCATTAGGTGATTCAACGGTAAAAATGGCAATGTTATTAACAAAACTGCTGTGATTAAGCCTTTATTTAAGTAGTAATGAATTAAATGTAAATACATTTTAAATCTTCAATACAATTATTGAATTCCATAAGGTAATTATCGTTGGTAAAAAACTGCCAATGTACTAGTTTAGTATAATGCCCTCAAAAGATTTATATTAAAATTAAGGGGTTCGTAAAAAATTTTTTTATGTTGTATAAGTATAATTCACATGCAACGTCTCAGAATTGCAATACTATTAAATTTGGTTTTATGATAAAATCTCAACAAAAATACTGCAGGATTATGTTTAGCAGGATTTTAGACATCTTAGAAAGACTCATGTAACTAAATTTTATGATAGTGCTGTGTTTTCTGCCAAAATATAAATATATATTATTTAAATAAATCTGTGTGCCAATTTTGTTCATAGTAATATAATATGTGTAGGTTCTATCAACATATGATCATGAGTGTTATGCGTCGATCCTATGAAAATAAACCCTCAACCAAGTTTTGGTTACGTCAGTGCATGTTTACCCACATCGCCATGAATTATTAAACGATGGAGGTCCTCTAAACATACTCTCTCTCTCAGACGCAGTATCGTACATTCTCCTTTAAGCATATTTGCTACACTGTTATTTTATAACTTTAGTGCAACTAACATATATGACTGGTGTAAAATAGTTGTACAACGGTAGTATCACTTTTTCTGTGTGATTTTAAGTTTCTTATTTAGGATCTAGATACAGTTCAATTCTATGGAGAATAAAAATATAATGTAAATAAAGTCTAAAATGATACATTAAACAGTATGATTATATACTTTTTTATATATTAAACATATCTATTTAGGATCAAGATGAAATTTTGCCATACATTTATAAAACATACAAGTATAGGCTAATAAAAAGATAAACAATAAGTACGAAATAAGTCATGTTCCATTTACATTACAAATAAACTAGGGAACCTCAGGCATATATTTCTATTACAAGATTTGTGCGCTTTGTCTCATGTTTTCGATAGATTTGTGTTACTTATTACAATTGAGGAAAAGATTTAGGTTTCCTCTTCATTTGCAACAAGAAAAATGGCAACAAACCACCTACTGTCTGTCTTGTAAGGGACTTTAAAGAACTTTTATGTGATCCCGTTGCCTAGGAAATGCGGGATAAAAATCGCCTGGGAACACTTCTTTCAAAGATTAAGCGGTCTCAAAAAATATAAACACGTTAAATATAAGTAGTGAACACAATCTCTCATAGTATCAACTGATGTAATTTAACCCGAGATACTTGTACCTGACACGAAGTGAACCACCGCACTTACTGGAAGTCTGATACATAGGTGCCTAGGTAAATACATAATCTAGTATAATAATAATACATTTTTCATAAGGAAATATGAAATCCCTTTTAAATTTATATATATACATGACTAGGAGGACCCTTTGTTGGAATCAGGCAACAACATGTTTCTTGTGTCTTTCACAGGCCATTGGATGAGTCGGACTGACGACTGATCTTAGTCGACGAACTCGCGTGTTTCTTTTGTTAAATCATCTTCGGCAGTGGCACCTGACCATCTCACCTACCTCTCCCTTCTCGCTCATTGTGTGAATGAATTTTATATTCTACACAAGAAGAATTTCGTAAATTTTTTATCTTTCTTAAACTCAAGTTACTTTAATTTTTCAATTTAATTCCTCCATTGAAGATACAGTTATATTAATTTCAAATGACTGTGTATTACAATTAATTAAAAATATAGTAAATTATTTTGGTTTAAATGTATATTGAGCTAAACGGGAGAATACGGCACAACATTCGTATTAGAAAAATCATAAAAAATGTTATTTTTTATGGCAAACATTCATTAATCAGTGTAATGAGTCCAGTAGAGTATATAGCACTGTACCATGTAATAGTTAGTTTGACCACTAAGATATATTATTAGTACAGAACTTTAAAAACAGCATTCTAAATTCTCTTGTGTAGCGTCTTTAAGTTTATTCACATGACATTTTCCTCAACCTAGTTTGCAATCTGAATATAATATATTTCAATTTTAAACCATTCAATCGTATAAAAATATTAAAGTTACGTTTCAAATATTCATAGTTCAGTTTACTTTTAAAACTAAGTAATGGTAAATGTCAGACATGGACATGTGTTACACCGCTACGTGAGGTCTGCAGGTTGATGGATAACCAGCCTGGAGGTCGAGGCTGATTGATGCGGGCTCCTGCAATTGAATTTTTATCAAACTTCTGCTGCCATGTTCCATCTTACAGCTGAATTTCAACATTCGGTAAATGTAAAATAAACTTATAATTACCAATTTAACATCGATTAAACTTATTTTATGTTCGATTTGTTCTATATTGAGTGACCGGTAGCGAAACTTATAAGTAAATACTCGTAATAATTTATTCTATTCCAAGCTAAATATTTCAATACACTTATAGTAATAAAGCTTTGTTTTAATTTTAGTTTTAAAAGCTGGTACCAATGCCATAAGAAATATATAATGTCAATTGTATAATATTAAAATAAAAGTTTGACCAGAACATGGTAAAAGTACAATGGCCTGCAATTACTTATGAATTATTTTTTAAAGATTATTGTGAATAAATGTAGACCCGTATTTTCATTCTTCACCTAATACTTATAGCACCTATCGTAATGTAATTATATAAACCCGGAATGATAACTTGTTTTCCTATGAATTTCTTACTATAGTATATTTTATTGGATTCGATGTGCTACTACAGCTCTTTACGAAGTAACACGAAAGAAGTGGTGGCCACAAATATTATAGATCGACGACCGATTTTAAACACAGGGAGATTCAAATGTTCCAACAACCCCTGGTGAATTCTCCTTCCTTTAGATGTCCTTGTTAGAGTTACTTTTACTTTTTTCATATTGAAAGTAACCATCTCCTTACAAGAATACTGTAGGGCATCATCTTTTATCATTCACTGTTGTCCGTGTATAGGTGACTGTTAATTATGTAACGGTGATAACAGCATCATGAGCTATATATACAAAACGATGGTTGGACTGTGGTTCAAGAACAGTTGTGCGGTATTGGTACTACCCGATATGACGTTCTAAACTACCGATATATGTAATTTTTTTCCGAAAATAAACGCATTTCATTCGCTCAATTCTTTGCTTACGACAATGATGGCTGGACATCAAGATAATTAGTTAATGGGTTATCTCTGATCTACTTCAGCCAAAACAGCATCATGTTTTATCGAACACCATAACTTTGTGCTGAAGCCAAGCGTTTGGCATAACATGTCGAATACCTAGATGAATTACCAATATAGTTTTTTGTGGTGGCTAAATGACTTTTTATATTTGTTACAATACAATGAGAAGTTATATTGGATCGTGTGGATCATCTACCTATTGCACGTATTTAAGTAAGGTGAATTAACTTCTTTATTGTAGGTGCCACCGCTTCCCCGATCTATCCCTTCAATCATTTGTATTTCAACTTTTTCATTTATTTTTACTGTTATGTTTCTAGTAAGACAAACATATTTAACGAAAAATGTCTCAATTTTTCAATCTGCACTGGTATATACTACGAACATTTTAAAATATACGGATTTTGACCGGTATGACGTTACTTTTGGGGGGGGGGGGTTATGATAATATCAACCCTAAAATTTTTCAATGATTATTAACTACGTATTTTGTATTATTTTTAAAATTATATTATCGTTTAGAGATAAAAAGGGATCTATAGGGCTTCCAATTACACAATTATAGCGAATGTCAGCCCAGGGATACATAGCTCTCTGTTGTAGCTCCCTTGTCGTCGGCAATAAGGAGTTCTTTGTGACGTTCTCTCTCCGAGCAGTGATATTTAGATAACAGTGAATGTTCTATAGACATTCCAATTAAGAGGTTAAGATAATCTTAATAGATATATATTAGTTGAAACATTGCAGATTTGGTGTACGTATATTCTATTAATAAATAATAATATGAACAAAATATTTGAATCGTAAAAATTAAAGCCTGTTCGGTGTACTGGTAGCACGCAAGTGAGAGATCCGAGTTCGAATCCCGGTGGAGCAAGTACTTTTTTATTCATCTTTATGAAAATTAAATCGGGCTATTACCTGTAAATTTTTATTTACATAATATAGCATCCATTTACCATCAGAATGAGAGAAAAATAGAAGTAATTGGATCGTTTGCTAATATGTTTTTCATTGGTAAAGAAATAACAAAATTGTAACGTGTACAGCCTATGTATGAATACTTATATACCGTACTTATTACACCTGTAAATTTAAGATTTTAGTATTATGTTGGAAGTAAAGGATATCTCACTATTACATTATAGTTTAATTTTGTTTCCAGTAAGTGTACTCCATCGAAAGTTACTCATAGTCATTTTTAAAACTCTATATACTCTATATTAGGGGTTATGAGACCATAGAGACATTGGGACTGGCCAATGGTAACACACAATTGGCTTCCTAAAAAACCCTATTTATATAAGATTATACCAGTTTTTTTTTTTGTAGTATAGATATTGATGAAAATGAAATTTTACTTTGAATATCGAGAACATCCAGAAACAGCGTTCTAAACAAATATCAAGCTTAATATTCTTTCTGAGCAATGTTGTTGCTTTATAATTGATTCATTTAGACTTCTTCCCCTCTGGTCGAGCTGACTCTTTAACTTAGACCAACCCCTAAAATGTACATGTAAAATTTGGTGATCGATCTTTGACTAAGATAATCTTATAAATGGTTAAACTTATTGCAGTTGGTATATGAGGTTTCAATAAAGTCTCTCGGTAATACATACAATGGATTTATATCCTCGAATAGGCGGATAGCTTTGATTTGTTTTTTTTTTTTTTTTTTTTTTTTTTTTTTTTACTTCTATCACTTCTTTGATACCTTGACTTACCGAAACTCCCTTTCAGTATTAAATTTGATACTTCAATATGCAAAGTTATCTAATGATTTATGCATGTTATTTTTTTAAATTTAACGAATAGTTTTCTACCGAGTTAGAAGCAATATAGCTAAATATTTCCTACTTAACGTAGGAGTGTTCTTCCCTTATATTATAAATATTTTTCACATTTTAACACTAGCAGTTAATTCTGGAAATTCTTTTTTGAGACATCGTTTGAGCCACTTGGTTTAATTGATGTTTGAAACATTTTATAAATATTAAAATTATATTTATAAAATATGATTAAAAAGATTTAAAAATTCATTTTTGTCTGACTTATTTTCTGTCCGAACGACACCTCAAGAAGGAACTGAATATTATGAACTTAATATTTTGTATGAAGCTTCGTTTCAATATAGGCTAAATCATGTTCGATGGTGGTGCATATCACTCTATAGTAATTTGCCTGAGCGTTAGCAAACCGTTATAAATAGATCTTACAGGTAACCTTGATAGTAACGAGAAACTCACAGAAAAAGTAAATATTTTCAAAACAAACTAAATATGATCGTACACCATGTGTACATATAAAATAACACATGTAGACTTGGTTTTAGAAATTTTGCATGCAACCTCCGCAAGGCCTGTATGAAACGTAACGTGGAATACTCCTGCAAAATTCCTTCTAAATGTGCAAAAATTGTATCAATTCTTATAATGTTTATAATAAACCTTTTCTTTTTTTATTGAAAGACATAGTTTTCATTGGTCAGCCATGGGCCTTAAACAATAGTTTACAAAACAACCAAGCAAACAAATGTAAAGCTTTGAAAATTTTATAAACAAAAACCAATGGTTTTAAGACCTTTACAACGTGTTTGTCAAAGGTGTTGTAACAAGAAATTTAGTTATTGAGATTAAGGTAGCTTTTATAATCACTCTTCTCTTATTAAGAATTTGAATCAAGCCATCATGTCAGAATGTAAATAAAACTCGTAGCGCAAAGTAGCAGTTTATTTTCTTGGAAGCCCAGTACATCTGATCAATTATGTTCAATTAAAGCGCTCTCTTTATGTCTGTATCAATCAACATATATTCTCTTAGTCAGGAGTGACATATCTAGTTAACTAGTATAGGTTTATCAGATTAAAGATACCATGAGAGAGGTAGGTCGGTATTATCAGATTGGCTCGCAATACAAGTTAAACTCTGGGTATTTTAGCTTTTTTGCTCAATGAGTTATAAATAGATTTCATAAGAATTAGTTAACCACAAAAAGCACAAATTTACCATGTAGCCTATTTCATTCCGCAAATTATTTATCTCATATTAACCTATTTCGACATTTAAATTAGTACAAAATTAATTAAGGAAATAAGGATTAGCTCTTCAGAATGTAACTTCCAAAGTCTTAATGTACAGCATAGTGCAGTATCCTCACTACTGAAGTCCCACATTTCTATACCACTAACTACGTGTCATAGACTGCTTTCCTCCTAAAAAATACTAATCCATAAAATGTATTACCACCATGACTTTTCTAACAAGAAAGAATGCAGTCAGGTAAAAAATAATGGATAATAAAAGAAGGGTGCCGACTGGTGGAGAGCTAACCGTACTGCTTCTGAACATCCGTTGTCACATTGTTTACTAGTGACTGCATATTAAAAAAAATCGTTGGTTTCGATAAATGCGATTTTTGTACATTGGGACAATTGAGGACATTAGAGTACAATAACAGAATCGGTATAGCAAATGGTTTTAATTACTTTATCAACAAAGACTTGCGATTTTTATTTTAAATATGTTATTTAAATTACAAAAGAATATTACACAATATTTGGTCATTCTTTACTACATAAATTTCGTCCCTTCTAACACAACTAAGTCACCGTTCATTATTTATTTTGCCAATAAACATTGTGTAATCTCATATGGGTAAATTAATCTATACATAATATCTAAGTTTTCTTGGTTAAGATGAAAGAAACCTTTTGTGTACATGTAAGCACAGAACCGTGGACGTCAGAAGCTGTAGTTAGTCCACTAATGAAGGCTATTCAAAGAGAAGCTCAAAGATGACGTCATCAACGAGATGCTGACTCATAGAGTGACTTCAACTAAACGTTCAAGTAACCTGTAATGAGTGAAGCTCTCTCTTGTGTAAAGCTTTACGTGCAGCAAGATGTTCATGTCCTGTCTCACATGCGCGAAGCTTTTTACCGGTAATATAAGATATCGTAGCCATACGCGACAGGTATAAAAATATATTTTAAAAAATCAGAACTTTCTTTATAAAATTTTTAGGGATTTAGACGGAAATTGATTGATTTTAGAGGAAATATAACTAATTATTCCTTGTAGAGGTAAAAGCTTTCTTCTCTTGATTCTAAATATTTTTTCACATTTTAACACCAGCAGTTAATTCTGAAAATTCATTTTAGAGAAATCGTTTAAAGCCACTTGGAGTAACTGATATTTTACAAAAATTAAAATTAGTGGTATATGATAATAAGATTTAAGGGATTGAAAAATTAATTTCTGTCAGACTCACTGTGTGTCTGTACTATATCTCAAAAAGGAACTAACTTATAAATTTAAAATTTCGTTTGAAGTTTCGCTTATATATGCATGTCCCTCTGTAATAAGATTTGGCTGAGCGTTAGCAACCCGTTTTACATAGGTCATATAGGTAAAATTGATTGGAACGAGAAACACACAGAATAAATAATATTTTCTTTTTAACTGATACAATGATACACCATTTTTACATATAAAATGAAACATGTCGACTAACTATAGACTTGCTACATAAATTTTGCATGTAACCTGAAAAAGCCTGTAAGATGAAACGTGGCGTTCCTACATGGTCTCTAAATGTGTAACAAATTAATCAATTCTTTATATTAAGCATTTTCATTTTTATGTAAGATTATGGAAATCCTTAATTTTCACTGGTCGTATCGTGGGCCATAACTTATGGTTTAATGGGAGGAGAGTCACAGTGACCATTCTGGTTCAAGAGATACAAGGCCACTAGCAACAGAGTGGGTTAGGTGGTGGTTCGACCTCGATTATTTTTAATTAGTATTGGATGGCTATTATAAAAGTAATTAAAACGAAACTTGAGAGGTAACCAGAAATAATGATCGCAAATATAAGAAATGATTACATATTCCAAACAAAGACGTTTGGGGCAAAAGTTGTGGAAGATATCCGAGATGATGAAAGGAAATTTTCTAGTAGTTTCATGTTGCAAATTAGGTAAGGTTTCCAATCACGTTATCAAATATTTAACGTACAAAAATACAGGGAAATCCATCATTAAAACATATCGTGCTTAACACATAATGTCACTACAAATTATCTCATGTCCATCCATGCACGTCCATGAACATCCCGATCCTATTGTAGCAGTGATAATAATTAGTGTATCGATACAAAGATGACAACCCATGTTAATAACAAGCGAATTTCATACAATGTCATACGATAGTATCACATATATAAATATTTTCATCGAAGAACACTCCGCAACCTATTGTATAGTGATAACAAATAGTGTAACGAAAGAGAGGTGATAGCCCGTGTTCATAACAAGAGCATGTCAGACAATGTAACTAATAGTATTACATATATAAATATTATCATCGAAGAACACTCCGCAACCTGTTGTATAGTGATAACAAATAGTGTAACGAAAGAGAGGTGATAGCCCATGTTCATTACAAGAACTTTCGTTTAAAAAATGTTTAGGGTTTAGACGGAAATGTAAAACACTAGTTAAATAGGATTATATCTCAAGAAACGTTTTTATTTTGGAAAAATAATATAATTTTATTTGTTCAAAATATTAATAAAACAACAAAAAATTACTATGGTGGCAACTTCCAACTAGTTTTACTCTACGTTTACATAACGACATATATTAATTATTTTATTATCATTCGTTCAACGTCTGCGAAGCCTATATCTAAATAGAAGGGTGTTTATATTTATAAATTTAAAAACTATACGAAAGAAGTGTTAAAGTATTACCCCATCGTTACAATAGAAATACGTCACAATAGGAACCAGGACTTTTATATTAGAACTTATAAAATCCAAGTGGAGTAATCCAAAGTTATATTGTGAATACTTTATTCTGATCGTCTCAAAAGGAACCAGGACTTTCATAACGGACTTATAGAATAACAATTAAATATTCCAAAGTTATGTTAGTGAATAACTTATTCTGAACGCCTCTAAAGGAACCAGGACATTCATAACGGAGTTATAGAATAACAACTAAATAATCCAAAGTTATGTAGTTAATAACGTATTCTGAACGCCTCTAAAGAAACCAGGACATTCATAACGGACTTATACAATAACAATGAAATAATCCAAAGTTATGTTAGTGAATAACTTATTCTGAGCGAACAAAATCAAGTAAACTCTCAGAAAAGTTATCAGAACAGGAGCACACACCAGACAGACACAAAGCTCTAAAGTCCCAACTTAGATTGAGATCACCGCCTGTTAAGGGGGTTCGGTATGCCCTATCCTTCCCATGTTAATTTGGCCAATTTTATGTACCTTTTTCTCAGAAACCTTTAAAGCTATCATCATCGAACTTTAGGACACTACTATTTAGACCTTTGTTAACATTTAGAGCGGAACAAAGTAAAAAAAAAAGAAGTTTTTATCTAATTTGTTGTAAATAAAAAAATTATTAATTTTTTGTAAAATAATTTATAATTATAATGTTTTTAATAAAAATTTAAAATAGATTTTTATAATGTCTTCCGCTCTAAATGTGTGTACTGGTCTTAAGTACATGTGTATTTTTTAATGTTAATCTGATCAGTGGATCTTGAGAAAAAGGTACATAAGTGATAAAAAAGTTAATTTTCGGGAAATCGCAGCTAAAGGCAACACACATCAAATAAGTGAATTCACTGACCTTTATTATAATATTAATGACATCCAGCTGCATAACTAGGGTTATCAGGATCCTCCAACTCTTCCTTTTGACTGATATTACCTAGTTTCACTTTTGAAGCACTAACAACATCATCTGTGTCCTCATTATTCGGCGTAGGACTAGGCTCAGTTTCACTCTCAACTAACCTATCTTCCACAGTTTCTTCCAAAACAACACCACTACCACTGCTTTCACACTCTACATCTACTTTCTTTTTGTAAAACTCACTTTTTCTCTTTTTAAAAATTCTATTACCTCTAGGCATTTTAGAAATCAAATGCGTTCTACAAACAAAATAAAAGTAACTACAATCCACCAAACAGAACTTGTTTTGTTTACAAACACAAAATTGGTTTATTGTAACTGAAGACAGTTATAGACAGCTGTATTTTTTTGTTAGTAGACAAGGCAGGTGTACCAACCCATAAATCTAAATCATAGTTTGGAAGAATACAACTGTGTTACTATAACAAATACTTCAGTTGCAATGAAAACACTAAATTGTTGGCATGTAGTATATTTTTCAAAATAAAAATAAAAATAGTTCCCATCATCGGATTTTAATAGTTTTTGCAATTAAATGTCAGGAATTAGTCATAGAATAATAAAATATTAACACGAAAATTTATAAAAATTTCATTTTTTGGATACCGAACCCCCTTAAATTAGTGTTGTTTATGGCTTAGTACTTAACTAAAAACTTAAAATAAAAAAAATCACAGCATATTAAATTCATACATCATAGTGCCTGCAAGAATGTTAATTTTATTTGCTTGAGGGCAAGTAAACGGCTCGGTTTGGTGTAAGGTTCACACCTAAATCCTTACTATCATCAAAAATTAAAAAACATCGTTTATGCTCGATATTTCTGATGCTTAATATATACACAGAATTTTGTACTAATACTCACTCTTTTTACTTAGGACAAGATGCTAAGAAATTCTCCTCACTACACTTAATCCTAAAAGGACTTTTGGATTTGCTCCCTGAGTGATAAGATTTTCAGGTTGGAAACGTTTCATGGTACGAGCCGCCCTCTATCGAGATCCTACAAGGAGGAATAGCGGGCTCTGTATATCTTACTCATGTCACCTTGGAAGAAGGGTACGATGGCTTAGTTCTAAACTTTTCCAGTCAAAACGAATAGGGGAAGAACTTTCTTATGATTATTCTAACAACAATCTTAAACATTGCTCGAAGCAAGCACCGCCTACATCAACAGATATCGTCCACCGTAAAACTAGACGTATCTACAGGTAGAAATCCTTTTACCCCAATATCTGGATATTAGCGGTTATATCATCACTAATATCATCCAGGGCTTAGCCATAAGAAACTGACACATCGATTTTTGTTGTACTCAGTGTTACTTGAACTAGTAAGTATAGACCGTGAACTATCCTGGCCTATACACTCTCATGTCACATTTGTATAATAGAGTGTAACATAAGGAGGCCTCAATGGTTTCTAGTTCCCCAGCTAGTAAAAATAAGAAAACCATTGATTTCGTCGTCATTTTGGTCACCATAATATAAAAAATCGTTATTTAAATTGGGATAACAGTATTCGTCTTATACAATGCCGGAAACTCTAAAGGTCGAACTATGTTTTAGCACTTTATACGTAATGTTTAGCTTTGTAGTTTCCAAAATCACGAAGTTAAACATATACGTTTGCGGGTTATGATAATTTTCAGTTAAAGTTCCGTATTTTATGATATACTAATTGTATTTTCGGGAAGTTATAATGAGATTGTTTTCGTTTATATTTAATATATAAGTATTTTTATTCTTAATAGAGCAGGGGTTTGAAATATAATAATGACAATAATAATATTAACATCTCTTGCACTTTTACATTACGGCGATACGCACTTGAATTTAATTACCTTGTATCAAATTGGCATTTATTATTTACTGCGAACTATTTTGTTTGTTTTAAATTATGACATTTGACTATAAAAACTGAATTTTTAAAATGATTGCCTTAAAATTAAAAATAAAGTACCTGTTTTAAAAGCTACTCAAATATAAGCCCTCGAATAGTAATTTTTATGACTATTTTTTATGACCATATAACTTTTTATCACTAATATTACTCTGTATTTTACCCATTCTTCTGCATATTACGCTAGACATCATATTTACAAAATATGAGGCAACCTTGTTTCATGAGGTGTGAAGCCCACGAGCGGGCATAATTAAAAATAGACCAGCCTCAACTTTAACAAATAAACTTGAAAATCCTTCCCAGTGATACTTGTAGTTGCGCTTTTTTTTAAACTTAAGTTAATAAGCAAACCACAAAATCACATCTCAGTGTTCGGTTAGCTAATTAAAACTTGAGGGATGTAAATGTTCAAGCGATGTAAAGCGGTACGGGAACCATAACTACTTCAACAACCGCTGGTTCAACTGTACCGGTGATGTTAAAAATAAGTTTATTAGTAAATATCATATTTTTAGTTTTCTTGTTATATTCGCCGGGATGCACAAATTCTCATTTTATATCTTATTGTAGTAATACGAGAATTATAGTACCACATTTTGTATCTTATTATATAACACTATAATATATTAAAAAGTCTATATATTTATCTTTTAAGTTATCTATGATTTATATGATTGGTTTTGAAATTAATATTATTACTAAATAATAACAATTGAACGAGAATTCATAGAAGTGTCCCATTTTAATCATAAATACGAGATTATTCCCTTTTGGTTGTGTTACATTATCATGAATTGTTCACAGTTTTCTCCAAAGGTTTTTTTAATAACATATAAAAGTCAAAACATTTTATCAGTGTAAATCATTTTTTTTTTTTTTTTATTTTCTCAACCACTCTCGTAATGAAATCATAGTTAATAAAAAATATCTCCTACTTAAATTATCGTATTTGGCAATTGTCTGTTGTTCCTTAAAATCCCACAGGAAATCTCTGTAATCTTGAAATAGCTGCCATAATTCTGTGTTCACATTGATGGACAAAATAAACAAGTAAGAATGCGCAGAATACTTATATACTTACACTCTGTACGCAACTACACAAAACTAGACGATAGCTTATTAAATAAAAGCCCTTTATTCAGAAATGTGAACCGTGCCATAACCGTCATTTATATAGTTTAAGCATAAAATAATGTGAAATTTAAGTTTTAATATTTCCAACGGCTAAAGGCTCAATTTTATGAGCATATATCTCTAAAAGTCATATATATTGCAAATGAAGTTTTAAGGAAAACATGCATTATTTTATATTATAATACCCATCAGGTTTAATACAATATAAATAAACCAGAAATACACATCTTCTCTGATAACAAATAAAACTAAGCAGTAGAGATTTAGCTTAGCTAATGAGATACAAACTCTCTGTTATGCCGTGCAGCAACACACCACGCCAGCTCATGAACATCTACATACCGGGTTGTACTGCAAATTGACTTGCTAATGTCGGTTAAACTTGCTCAATTTAGATTTTAATCCTGCAGGCTGAGTTTTTCTGAGTGGTTACTAACTGAATGATAATTATTACTAGATGTACGGAGTGAAGTATGTAATTACGATTATATAGAAGATTACGGTAATGTAGTTATTTTTACTTTTTTTAATATTGATTTTTAAAATGTCATTAAGAACCGTTTCCTGTCCAATGGTATACATTTTTCATTGGATTCGACAATAACATTCAAATTCCGTTAAAAAAACTGTTCCAATACATGTAACTTTACAAGAGTACGTAATGTTTTATGTGAGTATAACTCAAATACAATCTTTGGATATGAACTGTTAACTTTAAATATATTAACTGAATTAAGATCAGATTTAAATTTCGCTCTTTTACATGGGTCATAGGCAACGTAAAAGATGATTGTATTTATTATGGTTCTCTGAATCATACAAGAGTTTATAAGAATCTGACGAGCTTAATTTATATCAAGTAAAAATCAAAATCAGATATTAACATTATAATTGTTTGTTTATGGTTTGTTATTTACAACAGCAGGTTTGAATGGATAATAGGATTTAGGACATTTGGCATACGTTACAAACAAATTTGACAATGCGTTTGGATTATTGAAATCACTCTCTTATTCAGGTGAAAACAAACTCTAAGGAATTAAAACACTCTAATATCTGGCAGTGGAATGCCACTCATAGTTCAAATATTCAAGTGTTACCTAACAACTGCATTAAGTCTAGACTAGAAAAAATTAACTGCACTGCACAGAACCAACAGCACACATTTGCCACACCTAAACTAACGAAGGTGAAGCAATGAACATTATTTATTAATGTATATTAATAAAATAAATATTTAAGTATTTGCTTCATAAACCGTCCTAGACTTTGGTTATTAGTATTTGCTTATGGAAGCTGCAATATTGTAGAATATTAGGACAACTACAGTAAATCAATTTCAACACAAATAACTATTTTATTTTCGCATTATTTTTCATATCTTGTCGAAAAAATTAACTCAAACTGGAATTAAATAATTTTGTATAATTTCTTAAGCCGATAAGAAAAAATTATTTATAATGACGATTATATATAAGTACTATTTGATAAGCGATACAGCTTCATCTTCTTAATTAATGAATACATATTTTAAAAAGTTTAAATTGAATTGTCCATTTTGTAATATTGACTTCTCAGTTGCAGGCCATTACAATGAAGAAACCTTTCTATTACAAACAATTAAGATGCCAATTTTAAACAAGAGTGAAATGAAATTATGTTTACTCCTATCATTAGTCTATTTGGTGCACTCAAAACCTCATTATTTTTTTACTTTCAGAAGATATTCATGTAGCCACTGAGAGAACAAAAATCAAGTACGATTAATTCTTGAACGCCAAAAAGGTATCATGAAAATCTCAAACAATAGGATAGTTAGATATTCATCGATTAATATTTCTGTTGTACATAATAATTATTTATATTTTCTCCTCATGAGACTATTTCACGTCAAGTTTTCACCACCCAAAAGTCTTCGAAGAGTACTACGAGCCAAGCGTTATTAGCTTTACATTAAATGCTTAAATTTGCGTAATTTATCAAAAATCTTAATACATTTTTAGTTTTTACCATAAAACTTGTGTTATTTTACAGTGTTTTATTCGAATCTAAATTTATCCTTTAAAATCTGTAAATATTGGTTTAAAACAATAGATTTAAGTTTAATTCAAAAGTATAAAAAAAGGTCCTCCCCAAGCGATATATAAATTTCTAAGTATCTAATTCCTTTCAAACCCATCCGTTAATATTACACTTAACCTTTTGTCATAATTTTGATTTTAAGTCTGTAATACCAAAGAGAAGCTCAAAGATGACGTCATCAAATTACGACTTCAAACGAGAGTACTTTGAGAGTACATGTTTGAGTACTTTACACAATAATACTTCACAAAGAATAAACCAATATGAATGAAATGAGTACTATTTTTAAAATCAAGCGAGTAAATTAAGTGAACTAATCTGAACCTAAATTATTATAATAAAGGGCAGCAAATATCTTACCTGTAAAACTTTAGCTTAAGCGGCAAATATATATTTTAAAATTATACTTATCCAAGCTATTCAAATATTTGCGCACTATTTCAAATAAATATTAGTTTGTTTTAAATACAAAAAGGTATCCGATCAGCATAGAATGTTAACATGAAATAGAGGAACGAAAAGTATTAGTAAGATTTAATCCAGTTAATCAACTTCACCATTTTAGCCATTATAGCATTTCTGTGTTTCAGATCCAAAACCCAAACCTTATGATGAGGATTCTGAGAAACACATATTTTTTTCGTGTTGGAATAAATAAACCTATTGCCAGCAATTAGTAGGAAATTTATTAATACATATTCTAATAAATATTAATAAATAAAAATTCTAAAAAAAATTTCTTATTTCTAGAAAATTACAACTACAAAATTAAAGCTTTTAGTTTTAAATAATATTTTATTCATTTAAACGATTTTACGGGTGAAATGCTCTCAGTTAAAGACCACTTGAGTCAGCCTTCTTCTATGGATAAAATAACGAAGAAAATCTGCCACTCTATCAGCTATCAACAAAAAATGCTGTAAAAATCTTAAGTTATTTTATTTTATGTCCAAGCAAAAGGATTCAAGTTTTATACTTTATATTTACAATGAAAGATTAAAATTAAACACTGCCTTATTTTTTATTGTATCAACAGGATAAATTATTCCGTTATAGTATTATAATTCGTGTTCTAGGGCTTCATTTTATCAACGATAAGTTCATTTAACCTCACTCGAATCACACAACAGACACACAATCACACGATATTAAGGTTTTAATATATGTTGGTTCTTTAATAAATAAACATGTTTTATTCATTTCTGTAACATTTAGTAAAAATTTAACTAAATTAATGTAATTAGAATATACTTCACAGCAGTATAGCCTTATAAAGTGCTGGAATATTTTCTTGAGAAGTTCGAAGGATAAGGTTTCACAGCGTTTAGTTTAAATCTGAATTAACGAGGAGCAATTAGTTCACCTCAAGACATCACGGGTCTGAGCTTGCATCACAGAGACGAGCTTAAACATCTCACACAGGCGTGCTTATTTTGTATAGACGAAATGATAGAAAGGTTGGAATATAAACTGCTATTAGCAGTTTACTAATTTAAATCATTATTAATAAAAATTTACAAATTTAAGACTTAACGTCCGATTTTTTCCCCCGATAAAGCATAAAATGTTATTGTATTGTAATATAGTGTTTACTGCTCGTGTTTAATTATATACAAACAAAAGACTTTCATGTATAATACTAACAGTTCAAAACAAACTGTTTGTGTAATACCTGTTTTAGTTAGTTCAAAGTTATTCGATTTTGTTTTGAAAGACAAACTTTAATATTGTTATTATTCACTTAAACCCTTAAAACACATTTTTACAGGTTAAATTAGGATTCTTATGTCTTCAAACAAAGATTTGTTCAAATTTTTAATATAAGCTGAAATATTAACCTGTAAGATAAATTAATTGATTTATTATTACTCAAGGTTAAACTCTAATTACGTCTTAACATGACAGCTGTTATCCTTGAAGCATTTCTTCTTTAATAGTTATCATTATTTAAACATTGAATAGGATTAGAGCTCTCTACATTTATATAAATTTTGAGAGTAACAAAAAGTGTGCACGTCTATTCCTGTAAGAGTTTTATAACATTGTCGAGAAATAACAAACTTATCCAACTACTTTTCTCATTCCTCTATGTTGTAAATTGGATTGACAAAGTACCAGTCTGTGCCGAGACACATGAAGCGCTGTCTGCAGACAAGTGACGCCAATTGCATACATTCTGTGCACTTCACTCAGCTGCACTTTGTGTCGATTAATAACGACCTCCTCCAACATACGGTATGGTTCATAGCCAGTACTTATTAATTGGATTTTAATTATGATACAATATATAGTTTTTTTATTAAAACACTTTTATTTGCTGAGCATTAGCGCTGTCTATCACTCGAGTAGCTGGAATAACTATGATTGTCCTGCCGATATTTGATCAGAAAAAAACTGATCAAAATGCATGAAACAGTGCATGAAGCTTCATTCCTGTATAAGGAACACGGAATACTGAGTTCAATTATTGTGTATGCCACGGTATGACATTTGTTTGAGCTTTATTAAATATTTTTAATACATAATTCTTATGGGTAAAGATGATGGTAATGATAAAATAGCAGAATAAATACATTTTACAATTAAATTGGTAAACCCATAAGATATTTTAACATGAGATATAATACCGTGTAGCTTATTTATCTCAAAACATAAAAACTCATTTATAATGACTTTGTGTATCTTAATTTTATTATTTAAATACTGATATAAAACCCAATTTAATGAATGAAAAAGAGAATGTACCATGTGGCAAGATATTCCAGGAAATATGCCATTTGTAAACTTTATTGTAGAATTCTTATGAAACTTCATTTCTACATAGACAATATATGAACAAAATTCTATGATAGTGTATGTGCAGCTTTGGAATATATGGAATTTGGCTGATCGTCGCTGAAGCCTGTCACTCGGTGACAAACCGCTGTTGAATTCTGATTCTGAGGGAAAGTTAAAATTTATTTTTCGTATGAATATCTCTCATTTCATCTATTTATATTTAAATTATTCATTTTAATAAAGACATGACATTTTGAATTAAACCTCGGAAAGCTTTTTAGATGACACGTAATGTGGCGTAATCCTACATTGTGATAATATGTTTAGCATTTAAAAGGATTGTGTTAACGACTCCACTTAGTTATAGACTAGTTGTTTAGCCTTAAATTTTTTTCACATTAAATAAACCTCACGGTTCATTGTAAAAGAATTTATTGTATACGAAGAAAAATTTTAAATACAGGAAGTTTTAGGTACTTTTCTTGTGTATACGTGGGTAAATTAAATGTCACAAACCTTCTAAAATACACCATAAAATTGTTCAGATAATCTACAAACTGTCATAACGTTCACTGTTATGTAAATGTCACTGCTCGGAGAAAACGTTACAAAGAACTCATTATTGCCGACAACAAGGGAGCTACAACAGAGAGCTATGTATCCCTGGGCTGAAATTCGCTAAAATTGTGTAATTGACAACTTATTCTATCCATGCTAGTTTTTTTTATCTTTATTGAAGGAAATTGCTAAATTAATTTTTTAGCTTTTGACAGCGCAGAGTTTAAAAACATTTCGCTTAATAGAGCACTTATAAAATTAATTGAAAACTTTGACACCAATGACACTTGTTAATGGCAGTTTAAAACGATAACGTTTTATTGACTAAGATAATGAAATAATGCAAAACAGTTAATGTATTGTGTTTTACGTAGGTATACAAAATACTCGATAAGTTGTCTATAAAATTATGTACAATTAACTACATAATTACTTCACTGAAACTGTCAACTAGTTTTAGAAGTATGAATTAAGCAAAAGTCATAAAATTAATTCACCCACAATATTATTGTATATGTGAGAAAACCGAATGTTCCTTGATCTAACAGATCACTCAATGCACCAGTTTAAGCTACTGCTAAGCTATTGAATAACACATTATACAGTAATCTACATGTATATATGTTATTATTATACTTGATGCACTGTACTTACCACGTAATGTACTCGTATTCCCTGCCATTGTCTAATACTGGAGTATTATATCGGAGAAAATGGACTCGTCCAAGAACATCTTTGTCTGGCGGTAACAAGACTAAGCGGATTGTTATCTGTTGTTAGCTCTCATTAGCTGAACATCTACAGCCCGGCTTATCCTGGCTCAGGAGTACATCAAAGTGAAATTTGCAAGAATTTGTGAAAAGGCTGATTTTACTGTTTTCAAAGATAAGAGCACTATTTAATAAATAATAATTCATTATCCCGGTTTTCCAAGTCGAAAATTATAAATATAGAGAAAATTACACTTATATTCTTTTTTAAATTGTTCACTACAGCTATATTCAGAATACCTGAAGAATTTGTTTTCACCTCAATATAACGTTTTGAATATTAATTAATATTTTAGGTTTCCACCAATCAAATCAATATCAACGAAATTTTAAATTTTCACTCTGTATGATATATTATGGTGAAGTACAGTATTAGCCATAATAAACAGTACTGAAACTGAATCAGCTTGTACCGTAGTTGTAATTATTTATGCTGAATCGCGGTAGGAAGTTGGCTCTTTTGTTAACTAGACGCGGTGCGTGGACATTGTTTGTTGGTTAGACCGGTACATCAGCTGATCAAGATGACTACGGTGATACGTTCCGAGCCGGTTCCCGGAGGGAGGGGACCAGTGTTGGAGTATTGACGACAGCGTACGGACGTCCACTAGAGAAGCAGTAGTTCTTCCTCTAATCCTATAGTTTGGATCTAGAGTAATTCTTTAAATCGGGTGTAAATTCAAATCAAGTTATTAATTTTCTTTAGTGCGTTTTTAGTTTCCTATCAGCCTCCATAGTCTTCAAAGTAGTAAGTCCCGTACCAGCGTTTAGTTAATATCTTTTATTTTTATACTGATGTGATTAAATTTGTAAAGTTTCCCATATTACAGAGTTTGAGAATTAATTCAATTTTTTGAAGTTTTGTGAATTAAATTTTGCTCGTAAAGTTAATATCAAGTTTTGTGTTATATTGATTTTTGAGTATTTTGAGAAGAGAACTTTTTATTTTATTTTGTTAATTTCAACCATTTTTGGAGAAGTATACATTTTTAGTTTCATTTTAATTTTAATTCTTTTTGATCAGACTCTTAATTAGATTTGATCGAATGTGAGAAGTTTTGGAGAAAATTAAATCTAAAGTTTGTAAACTTTGTTAATTTTTTGGGTGAACTTTAATTCGGAATAAATTAAGTATTTCCGAAAAGTTGTTTTGATTTATAAAGTATTAGCTCCAAAGTAATATAATATATGTATGTACTATAATAACGGTACAAGCTGTAGTTGCCTTCTCGATCAGCTGATTCAATTGTCGATTGTTGCCACAGCTCCGTATTCATGACTTCTTTCTTATTTGAGGTTAGTTTTTGCTAACATGGTGCTAACAACGGTAGAGGAGGTTTTTATCGCAGAGCTGTTCGTATGTTCGCTCATACGGAATTGGACGTGTGGGTGGGCCAAGCTTGTCATACACTGTATTACGTTTTCAGGAACATTTCTACAACGAAATGTTCCTTTGAACGTTGCTCTAAACGTCCTGATACTGTGTTAGAGACGCCACAGCATATTAAGCGTGTAACAATATGGTGCGCTGTGTCTGGGAGGGGTATAGTGGGACCATAATTTTTTGAAGGCAACATTAGAGAGACTCTTACTGTAAATCAGTATCGATATAGGGCCATTCTTGATCGTTTTGTGAGAGACCTCAGGAGATTTTGTCGTGCAAGAAACCTGCCGTTAAATTCACAATGGTTCCAACAAGATGGCGCAACCAGTCATACTGCCGTTAACAACATTGCTTTCCTCCAACAAACATTTACCAACCGTGTCACCTCCCTTAGCACAAACTTTCCTTACCCAGCCCACTCCCCCGATCTTACAACACCGGACGCCTACGTCTCGGGAATGTTGAAAGAAAACATTTTCCGCGAGGACCCACCATCTCCCATCGTTCAACTCAAAGAAAAAATAACCATGTGTATTAGGAGAATGGAACAACCCCTATTCATAAAAATGATGCAAAACCTACAAGAACGGTACGAGTGTTGCCGAAAACTGAACGGGGGTCATATTTAACATGTTAATACCCGAGTTTAACCGATTTCGCTTCTTTTGACTTGTATTTATTGGTAAAATCTATATGTAATGTTACTGTGTTTACTATAATAAAATATTACCCTTTCAGTACTGTTTATTTTGGTTAATACTGTATTTATATTGAAGGACAGGGGAATAAGGAGACAGTAATATGACATAAACTGTCTTAATATTTAAATATCCTCAGATATTTCATTCCACGACGCTTTCATAGTTTTTACGATTGTAGCAGCATAATAAATTAAAAATATGTAAATTTAAAAGAAACTAAGTAAGATATTAAAGTGCATTCAGGTTTCAAAAAAAGATTATATTTTCAAGGGCTTACTTAAAACAATAGTAAAACCTTCTTCGAAGGTTTAGAATAGAATTAGCCGTCCGTATTATATAGCTCATACCAATTATAGTGTAGGTACAATTAAGTAATTACAAAGAACGCTCGCTGTAATATTTTTGTGGCTGAGTTAACCACGCATTCCTGGTATAAAGTACGTTATCAGATAAACTCTTACTTACTGGTCTCAGTCTCAATCCAAATGCCATGAGTTCTGTCTGTATTTCGTTTTTCTTACAAATAGTTACGAAGTCGAGAACCTATTTTTATTAATCTATGAAATTTTTTTAATAAATGAGTTAACTGGATCTTAGATCTTTTTAAATTTCATAATATAAAACTAAGAAACATCGTAGAGTGGTTTTTTTTGTCCCAATTAAGTAGTTTAATTTTTTAGGAATTTTTTTATCGTTCAGTGATACAATAAATCAGTAAAAATTCTTCCATAACAACTTTTGTCACGATAATTTTTGTTTAAAGAGTTTTCTTTTGCTTTAATTAGATTAATACCTCTTTTTAGACTAATTAGTTTGCGGTTTTAGGCGGTTTCGTCGTTGCAGCCATTTCATAGTCAACAACCTTTCGTTGTGGGCCTTGTGTGGACATCATCTTTCTGTTGCATCTTGCTTTTCTGCCATCTTCTAATGTATACTGCTGAAGCACGAGTCACGCAATTTCGTACTCAAAAACCTTTCTTCGTGGCACTTTTGTCAAAACCATCATTTTTCTCTTCTTACATCATCTTTTGAAATTTCAAATTGTAATATAGTTCAGCTGTTTTATATTTAATAAGGTTAGACATGTAACGTTAGACAAATTGGTTTTCGTAGTTTCGGTAGTTATGAACATCGATGAATTGATTGGGGTTGTAGCAGTCTATTACACCTCACCCACAATGATTAGTAATGTTATTCTATGAAATTATCCCTCAAATAAAGTTTTGTACTTATTAGATTTTATATGTTAAATCAAATGAATAGTAAAACAGAATATTATTATTTTAATTATTGGTAGAAAATTTAAATTTGGTTGCTCTTACTCCTATATTACTGGAATTCAATCCTCCACCTAACATATGTTTTTATAGTTTTGTGAAAAATAAAAATACCTCATTTTTATTTACCCTACCATTTATGTAACTAAAACATTAATATATATATATATATATATATATATATATATATATATATATATATATATATATATATATATGCACTAAACTCGTTCCAGGAATACCAACGCGTACAGGTTACAACAAATAGAGAAATAGTTCACATTTAAACCGCTCACTGTTCAGGTAATACAATGCAGTAATTTAAGTGCAAGGAAAATAGTTACAATTATTACATATGGCACATAATTATGAATTAAAATGTTTCATTACATTTTAGTACATGTTCTAAGATTTACAATAAATGACAGATTTAAAACAAAGACTTTTCTAACAATGAAAATAAAATAAATACGAGTGTTTACACTATAAGGGTTTATTTACAAAAGCTTATAAGTTTCTTTTAACATTTCGTTACATATTATTTTGTATCCTTAGGGGCATCGAAACAGCTGTAACGTTATATTAACTTGACCTTATACATCTCAAAAACCATTAAAAATTGATTAATGATGTTTCACTTGAAGAATCAATTTAACTACTAGATCCATAGTTGGTTTTTATTTTAACAAAAAATTTTATTATTGCAGTTTATTAATATGTGTATTTTTAATTGTGTATTACGTAATATTTGCTAATTGCTACGAAGGCCTATGTGTACTGGTTGTTGAGTTATACGTCATCTAATTTTTAAGAAAGTTTAGTAAAACCGCGGAAAAAATAATTTCCAATACTTTTTACTCTGATAGGGGCCACAACAATATAGTTAGGGTCATCTCGGCCTTCATTCTTTTCACAAAGATCCTCCAGCTTCCTCTAGGACACCTTTATTGCCTGTATATTTTTCAATTTCAGAAACTGCTTGTTCTGCTCTCTCTCTCTCTCTCTCTCTCTCTCTCTATATATATATATATATATATATATATATATATATATATATATATATATATATATATATATATATACGTTTAAAAACTGCCTAGTACATCACAAACAATAAAAAGTTTAATAGCAAATCAATTTAAGTCCAAATCTTTTATGGACTTGTTAGTGATATATATATATATATACAATATACACTTTAAAAAAGGGTTTTCCCAACTTCTTATCCTAAATGCTACATTAATTTGACCCTTGATAAACTCATAACTTTATTTTATACACCAAAACTTAATACATCCTATAAAAGTTCCTTATATTATGCGTGCTATATTCAATGTATTCAAACTTTGGTTTGGGTTCTGAGCCTTTCCTCTCAGACATTTTGTAAAAATTCATGTTTAACAGTCTTTGAATAAAGGATTCATTTCTGTTATCACTTCATCTGCGATGAATAAATAAAACAGATGGATGATTACAAATATTTTCTGTACACATTTTTGTCATCTGATAGTAGGCCCGTCTCTGAAATCCATTTTAATGTAGCGGTGCAGAGGTTTTTTGTGGGGATTGTGATTTCTTCCTTTAATGAGAATAAACACTTGCTCTTTTGAAAAGATAAGATCTGGAATTCTGTCTTCCAACGTTTTAAAACTGCCTAGTACACCACACACCATAAAAAGTTTAATAGCAAATATATGAAAGTTCAATTTTTAGATAGACTTGTTAGTGATGTTTATAAAAATAATGGAAAACTTTGATGGCAGACCATTATCTTTTTTACCATAGCGTTTAGATCATAAATATATTTCGTACGTTATTTACTGTCAGAAAAGTAATAAATCACGAGTAAATTGTAGAAACGTTGCAAGGAAAGGTACAAAGGGTTCGTCTTTGAGCCAGACCCCTCACATTATGAATAAGTCAGCCTCATCCTGCTTGTTGATTCCTCTGCAGTGTGAATCAGAATTTAAAAGCATAGATTTTTTAAGAGCCTTGTCAAAAAAATGTTGTATTTTGTTTGGACTATTAATTACCTTTCCAATTCCTGAGAGGTTATATGAGTATAAGTATTTGGTGGGATTGTTGAGTAGCTTACACTTTTGGTAGCACTCTAAAAACGTTATATAAAAAATTAAGAAACATTAAACAGCGTTACATTTTTTTTAACAGATTTTACGTGTGGTTGTCATTTAGAAATGTTGACTAAATTATTAGTTAAAACAGTTATTTTGTACAGTACTGATGATTCGATGACTCTAAAGATTGGCTTGTTATTTGCTAGTAAACATTTTCAACTATTTAGAATAAGAGCTCAATTGTTGCAAAGTATTCGAATCTGCCCTATCTCTCTCATTCTGAAAACCAGACCTTAGACTTCTCACCCATCAGCTACCTCACATTATAACAGCGCTTAATGTACAACATCTTTCCTATAAAATCGTACTGTTTGGAAGCTTTTCAATAACCATTGTATAGGTTATTCTAAACTAAAGAAAAGGCAATAGTGCTATTGCAATGTTAATAATAATTGGGAGAGCACCAATTAAAAAGGTTGATACAATTCGCTAGAGGTGGGAATAATTGGTGAATGAATGGATGTAGGTACGTTTGAAAAATTGTATGTTTGAATGAAATTTCTTGTGGTGTGTTTGACAAAAACTTTAGCAAGTAAAAATTAAAATTTGGCATTTGCCATGCGTTGTATAATGTTCCGGCAATAAAAATCTGCTTTGATTTGAATATTTTAATCATGCTAAACGGATTTATGAAGTCGGTAACCCTACACTTTGCCATGTTTTCAAATTTTATAAATAACATTATTTTGCATCTCCAACTTCATCTTAACCAGAAGCCGAGACATACAATTATGAGATATTATACAGGACTAACTACTACTGTATATGGTAATGCACAGAACTCATGTTAATGAACATTTTACTTCTCAAAGATCTCTTTGTGTTATAAACGGATTTTAGAAATTAATTCTAACTAATAATGAGATGTTTTTAGTTAGTCATAACTCGTGCATTAGCACAAGGTATGATTACCATTCCTTAAGGCGTTTCTTTTTGTCAACGCTTTTTACATCGTTAACAGAGTTTATTGTATTTTTTCTGGGGTACCATGTACGACAAAACTGACCCAAGATCTGGACGAGGTTGAAGGTGTAGGGTGACTGTAGCTTGAATTACTGAATTTTTGTAAGTTTGAAGTGGTATATAGTGGCAGGAACATATAAGTTTCAGATTTTATAAATTAAATTTGCTATCAGATTTATATCGTATACTGCATATAAACTATGTCATATGATTGTAATGCTCCTCGGTATTACGTAAACTATCAAGAACTTCGATAATTTCATTTTAAAAGGACAAGGAAATGTTTTCTTGGTAAAACATTACTAAGTGATAATTAAAGTACGCAAATAAATTATTGGATTTACATAACCAGATGTCTTTTCTTAAAAGACTCATCGTAGATGATTTTTTATATCAGAGCAGTGTGAAAGTAGACGAAGTTGGAATTAAATTGTGGGGTGTAAGTGTAAGTGTAAGTACATACACACGAACACATCCACGTTGTGAAAACCACTAAAAATATCTGTGAGACTAGTATGTGTATACGTTTCATACACAATGGCTTGGGAGTTATTGGTACGTCAACCGGATTGCATCATTTTCCTTATGGGAATCCATTAATAATGTATACACTCTCAAATATTAACAGCTTTAGTTATTATATTACATAAATAATAATGTAAAGGTAATTTTTAAACAATCGATTATTTATTGTTTAATGTAGTTTTCACATGGGATATAATTTATAAATTGAGTATATGTAAACTTCTCCCGAAATTGACATTTCGTAAAACCATCACCGCATTGTTAGTTGATAGCGTTGCTAGTCAGTTTTTGACATTACACATTTGAATGGAATACCCCTACAGTAAATATATATATATATATATATATATATATATATATATATATATATATATATATATATATATTAGAGCCAATTTATTACAGAATGATATTCCTAATATTACTGTTCAAATAAAAATATTATTTTATCCAAATATATAACATAAACCTTCTGTATATTATCATGATTAATGTAACACTAAAGGCATGTTCATTAGCAATGTGCCCTTAAGCCATTCAGATAAAGCTCAGACACTTTGATGTCATAAAAAATGGTTAATTGGTTTATGAAGGCTTGGAAATATTTTAAACTATCATAAAATGGCTAAAAATTAATTTTTCCTAACTGCACGAAAGCAAGTTCTTAGTGGTAACCCTGAGCTACGTGGTCATTACATTAAGTTGAAGTGGATGAAAACACTATTGGCGTAAAGGGGATTATGTTTCCTAATTACTCTTCATTAATGAAGAATATTTTTTAATCTTCAAAAAATATTTCATTTTTATTTTTTCCAACTAAAGTTTGATATGCAGTTATGAATAAAATTCATAATGAGATAATTCATAAATAAATAATCCAAATAGTTGTTTTGGGGTAGTTTAATGACATACTCGTATCAAGTTAAGTGATCTGATTTTTCATATTAAAACAGTGAACAATAATTATTAACATACATTTTAATAATTAAGTTATTGTCAGTAACTTGAATTTTTTCTTTACATATATTTTAATAAGTATGACTGATGCTATGAATAATTACACATTAGTAAGAACACTGTAAATTTATCTTTCTAATTTTATACTTGATTTTAATGACTAAAATATTGGCCAAAATACTAAATTGTAACCACTTAACACAAAATACTTTTTCGATTTAACTATATAAGTTTTTTGTATTTTATATTCGAGAGGGATAATGATTTACCTTTCGGACTGATGAAATCTGCGCAAGCGGCATCTGAAACATTCATTCGAAATATATACAATAAAACTATATATTGTTGTACCAAATTTACAACTTTAATGTACAGTAACCTCGTGGACTTGAAGAGATGGTTAGTTACGTATGTTAGTTAGGCGGTTAGTTGTAACGTAAAGTTGAAACCATCTCAAACTTGTGTACTCAACTGTCCTGTCACTCACAAAGCTCACAAGTGGAGTAAACTTGCCAAGTAAACTTTATCATATGACATCCCTTTATTAATCAACGAGCTGGTACCTTTGCATTACACGTGTCTTAAACTTTTAGCGTTTATAATATAATGTGTATTAAATACAAACGATTAATTTATTGTTTACCGAGGCACAGCGGGGCGCACGCTAGTAAACAAGGTAGTAAGTACAAACTTTCAAGTATATAGTTCATTGAAAAATAAATCAACAGGGATTAAAAACTTGTAAATGTCTAAATAACTATTTACATCTCCCAAACAACCATAAGAGACATTTATCATCCAAATTCCGTGGTTGGACATGGAACTTCATAGAACTCATTCTTGTCTATGTAGAAATGAAGTTTGATGAAAAGTCTACAGATGAAATCCTTCTCAATATATCTTGCCACGAGTTAGCTTCAGATGTTTTTTTTTATTTAATTGGATTACATATTTAAATAATAAAATTATGCTGACCAAATCACTATAAAATGGTGTTGTGTATCCTGGGATAGTAAGGCTACACATGTTATTAGGTCAGATGTTTACATCTCTTATCGGTGTATTGAGGTTGTTAGAAAATGTATATATTCTGCCAATGTCTCGTTTCGTTGCCATCATGCTTACCCATAACACCAATGTAAAATATTCGCTAACACTAAGCAAAATCATCGCGTAACATGCACCATCATCGAAATAAGTGTAAATATATATATTAATAAATGAATTATTATGCAATACTTCATGTTTAAGGTCAGTTCTTTTACAAAAATTCCGTGCGGGCAGACAAAGAGAAATGTATTTGTTTTAGATAGGCTTCGCTAAAGCTCAGCTAATAAATCTTAATAAATCTAATAAATTAGCCTGATAATAACAGTTTATTTTAGCAATCTGATTTAAGAGATAAAAACTTCCTGGGATTACAATTCCTGACTTATCCAATGTTCTAACAGATGTTGTCTTACAGAAATATAGTCTTCTTAATGTCGTCATCATGAAAACTTTATTTCTGACTTTTCTTTCCAAATAGTTTTCACCAAACACTCTTCCTTTTTAACAGGACAATACGCATTAGTTTATCCGGTGTTAATGAGGAAGTAAGCTCATATAACCATGAAATGTGATCACTCCTTACTTATGTTCAAGAAAACTTCGGCCACGTGCCCGGCTAAAACAAAAGCATGCTAATTAGCTGTTATCCGATGATTAATTTTAACAATAATAACTACTTTGCGTGTTAATATGGGCGACTTCAATGCTTGCTTTAAATCATAAAAAATTACAAGTTAGGACTGAGCTACTCTCTAATTGACTGCAGTATAAATGAATAATTATAAGATTAATTTTTATAGGAATTTCTCAGCATAGTACCGAATATTATACGCAGAATTAATGCTTATCGATGCAGCTCAAGGGAATTCAGCTTCGTGGTTGAGGCGGGATAATTTGTCTAACGGAAATCCCAACACTTGTGCCAGAAGTGGGTGTCTTCTCAGTAATGTATAAAATAGGAGTGATCTACGTGAATATTGATTTGTTTGTTGTACTATCTTGTATTATACACTATTGTATCGTCATAATTGTTTACAAATGATGTATTAATTACCCTTCGTTATTAATATATAATTATATAATAATTTATTGGCACGATACAAAAACATCTTATATATTTTTTCCTCTTTGTGTTACATGGAAAAAGAAGGTTATATAAAGTTTCATGGCAGAAGAAAGCAACTTTATTAATTCCTACATGTGTATTTATATACTTATTTCTAACTGAACTGTACGGAGTTTTTGCGGCTTTAAGATTTTATCGCCTAGACTGTGAGTAATGTTATATTGTACCTAATAATGGTACGAATAAGCAACAAACAAGAAATAATTTTCAAGTTGATTTCAGTAATTTAAGTTGATTTATTAGACTCGATCGTGAGATTTAATATGTTGTACTAAAATTAGATGGTCTTTACGATACAACATATTGTATTATATATTATATTATATTGTATATTTTATTGTATTTTTCTAATGTTTTTAAATAAACTCAACCGAAAATAAAACAGAGAACTAAAATAATCTTTAAAAACTCTTCAGTAAGACTATTTATCTCGATATGTTTCCATAATGCACCAGAAAGCAAAAGTATAGCATGCCATAGAGTTTTTATTTAAATCAGAAAATTTATGTATTGTTGTTCTGTTATTTAAAACAAAACAAAAAAATCTATATATAAAAGTAAAATCATTTAAACGATTACAATGTGTCAATTAACTAGCTGTTTCCGCACGCTTCTGGTTCAAGTGAATTATATTTCCAACGGCGATGTAGAGTTTGACCTTGTTGCCACGATCAAGAAAATCTGTCAGAAGTGTATGTCTATAGGCATTGTATACGCACAACGCACATGTACTTTATTAAAAAGTGGTCTAACACTCAAGCTTTAAGTTCAGCCAGAAATTTATTTTTAAGACAAGTATACATAATAAATTAGCGCCTTCAAATAGTGTTTGACAATTTAATATACGTAACTAACTTGTAGTTGCAATTTATAATGTGCAGGCGCTTTGAAAACCTCTGTATTTTGCAGCGTTGCCTTGGGGTAGGTTACATCAATGGGCATAGCATATAAATCTTCCCCGTGTAAAAATACATAAACATACAGATTTTTATGACGAACGGTCAAATAGTTTCTGAGTCTATAAAAGACATACACACAAACATTCATTTATACATATAGATAGATGTTTGCTATGTAATTGCGAATTCCAATTCAACAAAAACGGCAGAGATAGTTTCTTATTGATTGAAAAAAAGGTTGTTACTTAAGAACCTGTACTCAGTCGGTCGGTAAATAAAGAATGTTTGTGCATTATAATTCAACCGAGCAGGTACTGAAGGAGCTCTCAATAATGCAGACCGTACAAAGAGCTTTGGGAAGTTCCATGTGACATCGTCCTATTAATCGCTTCACAAACATTGGTTAGAAACCTGTACTAAGTTGGTCATTAAATAAAGAAGGTTTGCGTAGTATAATGCGTAGTATAATTCAACCGAGCAGGTACTGAAGGAGCTCTCAATAATGCAGACCGTACAAAGAGCTTTGGGAAGTTCCATGTGACATCGTCCTATCAATCGCTTCACAAACATTGGTTAGAAACCTGTACTAAGTTGGTCATTAAATAAAGAAGGTTTGCGTAGTATAATTCAACCGAGCAGGTACTGAAGGAGCCCTCAATAATGCAGACCGTACAAAGAGCTTTGGGAAGTTCCATGTGACATCGTCCTATCAATCGCTTCACAAACATTGGTTAGAAACCTGTACTAAGTTGGTCATTAAATAAAGAAGGTTTGCGTAGTATAATTTAACCAAGCTGGTACTCAAGTACCTCAAAATAATTGAGACCATGTAAAGAAATTTGAGAAGTCCTGTTACAATTTAATTTAATCTGAAACTTTTTCATTGCCATCACAGTTACTCTTAAGACCAGTATAAATAGTTTCGTTAGCAATCAGTCAAAACTCAAAAGCAACGAGTTATATATGTCAATGATAACTTGATAGACTTTTCGCTAGAATGCAGTAAATAAAATTGTTCTATCTCTTGACTTTGGGACATCATTATAAATACACTATGATTAGATCGAACACATACATTTTCAGACAACATTTGTAAAAGTCAGTCTTGGAACCTAAACAAATGGCTTAAGCGAAAGAAAGCTACATAGCACTGCTATCATCATATGGTACCAATATGTAACTTTCATATACCATTTTTTAGTATTATTGTTATAACTAATATGTGTACACTGACCCATTTATTAGAAATTCCTAAAAATATTTACCAGCTTACTTTCTAAATATTTTCAAGCCGTAAAATGGTCCCTATATTCGTCCCAAGTCTGTGTGTAATTTAATCTTCTCCAATTAAAAAAATATTTCCACCTTTTTATACACTTTCTCCTTTTGCATCAACTCTGGACGCCTTTCGCAATTAAACGCTCTGACGTCAAAGAACTTCCTCCAAATGCCAAGCAGCTGAGCAACTGACGTGACCTGATCTCAACTCTTTCACAGGTTGTGAAGTCAATCTAAGTGGGGAATTTATAGCTTGTGGCTGCCCGGTGCGTGTAAAATTAGTGGATACACCAAAATTATAATTGATCCATGTACTAATTCTGTTTGCATTTCATTGTTAATAGTATTTTATTAATCGTTGGATTTGTTAAATTTGTAACTACGAAGGAATTTAAATTCTTTATTTTACGGATTGGCTGAAGGTTGCCATTCACATAACTTTTTAAGTTTTTTACCATTAAACACCATTTAAAAAATTATACTGACATATATAGATCTACATGATTATACTGGACATCCCAAAATGGTTTGAAATATCATAGTCACAAATAATAGATCAAATGCCTCATTCAGAGTCGTCATTACTGACTGCTGGGAGGAAGTCAAAATCATAGATCAGACTAAAACTTTTAAACTATTATATAAATCAACCAAACCCAAACATTACCTGCAACATATTTGTTTTGAACTGCTAAAAATATCTATTTCTTTACGCGCTTGACTATACGCTATATTTTATCAAACGTCTTATCGTTTTCACAATTGATAAATACCGGACAAAAATGGTACAACTTTTTCCAATAATTTTAAAGAATAAAAATTTGTTTTTTAGATGTGGAGAAGAGATACATGCAATGAAGATCATAAAAACCTAAAATTTCAGGAAAAGTCCTTTTACTAGATTTTGATGTATTTTAGAGTATTAATTGCAAAATGTACAAAACTATGCTTCAGGATTGAAACGTCAAATTTTATTACTATAGAAACTCACGTTAAACAATTAATTCAAATGCTTATAACAAATAGATTGACTTTGACACCTAAGGTGTCTGCTAATTCAGAAATACAATTATTAGATTTTATATCTTGATTGTACATATTTCCATCGCTCATGATAAGTTTCTTCAATAATCATTGCTTTACACATTGAAAACATACTACTATTAATGTATAGGTAAGACTTTATGCTTGTTGAATAATTAAATTTACACACAAAAAATACGCTTAAATTATCAGGAAATAAATAATTAAACTGGCTTTAAATTTAAGCGGGAATTATATTACACAAGTAAGTATGTCTGTCATTATTTATTTATATATGCATATAAATTTATGTACATGTTTGCATTTTTACAATCATGTATAATTCTAAGCTGTTGACGATTTTAAATGTCCATAAACATTTATGTGTTAAAAAATCTCATAGAACCTATAAGCTCATAATTTTAGTATTCAAAATATAAGATCAATTAACAAAGGTTATCAAATAATGTGTGAGTTCTGAGAGAAGCACTTTATGTAAAACGTCATAAATATTCAACATACATTTTGGTTTCACAATTATGAATATGAGTAATTACTAAAAGGGATAATTATCGGCCCATGGTTGCCATCACTTTAGTTTTATAAATCTTTACCTCATAATAATTCTATTCAGTAAAAACTGGGAGCCTCCAGAGAAATCTTGTTTTAAACTCTGGTTTAACAGGGAGGAATTCACAATTTTGAGTCCAGTCCATTTATTATGTAAAAGCCTTTAGTTTAGTAATGCACTATTTATAATGGAATGCTTGATATAATAGTATGGCATGAAGCTTAGTAAACCTTTTTTTACCGGTTGATTCATTTTTAAATAGCCTATATGTTTATTTTTACATTATAAATCGTACGTAATTCATTTTTCGCCTGGAGCAATATTTACTACATTTTCCCATACTAATATGAGGAGAGAAGATTCTAAACTTCCTTATAGCTGTATGACCGTCCCGGGAAAAAGTATTTCCAATCCATATCAATCGATAATGTTGTATAGTTGTTAGCTAATGTCGCTTCGTGTCCAATACCCGCGGTCTAGATTTTACTTTTCTCTAAGTAGTTTCTTTGTATGTAACGTAATACTTATGTGTGGATTCGATCTTTCATATTTTTGTAAATTTTTATAGAGTAAATATAATTAAATTATTTATATTGTTTCTGACTACGGATGGTTACAAATAAATTATTTGTTTACTCTTATTTCATTGTTATTGTACATGTTTGTTCTCGAAATATTTCAATACTAGCAGGATATTATTATTATTTATCATATATTTATAGATTAAATAAATATTCAAATCTCTTTTGCTTGAATCCTTTTTATTACAGCAACAAAAATTCACCACGTCACGATTAAAAGATTTCTTCAACACTTCACTTAAATGCAGCTGATTTCCTCGTCTTAGAATTATTAACCTAATGTTAGGTATTGTTGTATATATATCTGTTCACTAACTAATCGTACAAAACCAAAATTTTACGATGACATTTTTAAAGAATAACATTTAAAACTATAAACTTTAATCAAATTAATCCTGTTTATTTTTGAGCAGACAGAAATGTTGTAAGATAAACATTTAAATGGGTTGGTGCGAAAAATATAATTTACTTCTATAAATATTTATAACTATTATTAACTTTAAAATTCTATTTTCTTTTTTCTAATATTACTTTTACCAAATTTTTGATAATTTAACTATTATATATATATATATATTTATATATATATATATATATATATATATATATATATATATATATATATATATATATATATATATATATATATATAAGTAGATAGTAATATGGGGTTCCTGGCGCACTTTCGGAGCCGACCGAAAAGCAATGTAAAATACTGTTCAATGTACCATAAAGGAAGCTGAGAAATAACACAGCAAATCTCAATGAAAAATTAACCGAATCTACAGTCGTTCGTCTCCAAAAGCGATCGGTACATTACTATCTACTCTGTGGAATGAAAAATTAACCAAATCTACAGCTGTTTGCTTCTACTTTCTTAAGCTGTGCTTTGTAAAATTTTGTCAAATCTGCTACGAATAAAGGATTTATCTTAATAAAATTTAATCAATTTAAAACATTTTTACTAAAAACATACTGTACTTTAATAAAAAACTTTTCTACTAAATAAACAACATGAACTCACCAAGCTCTCTAGAATTTCAAAAACTTACAAAGAAAGACAATTTTAACGAGTTCAACGAATTACCAAAACATTTTAAAGAACAGTTGATACTTTCCTTAAATGATACAGAATTCAAAGAACTTGTAAAGTCTTTTGCAGAAAAAACGTCTAATGGAGTGTTTTACTATCGGCAAAAAACTAAAAAAGTAAGGGATTACATATTTAATATAATTACGAAAGATATTGAAAAGAAAGTAAAAAATAAACAAACAGAGAGTTTTCATCGTTTTTTTATGACATTTTTCCCATATTATACGTTCTTTCAAGATAATCAAGACTTAATTGATGAATTTCTTAGGAATTTTTGTGAGTATCAAGATTTATCAACACAATTCATTAAAGAGCATTATAGAATTTTTCTTATAGAATATAGCCACATTTTGTGTGAAACAAAAGGTATTACTGTAGATAATATTCCATGTGATTCCTATGAAGAAAGACACCAACTATGGTTATCAAAACAGTACTATGACGTGGGGAGGGACTGCAAGTTTTAGAGTTAAGACTTTATTCTACAAAGTTAATTGTTATAATTTCTTTATCTTTTATAGTCTTCTTTCCAGTAACAATCAAGTGTAATTTTTCATTTTTGTTTAATTCTTTAATCTTTTTTTCATCCAAAACAGTCAAAAATCTGTTCGGTAAGTGTACTTTACAATCTTCCAACTCGGCAATTATTGTAAACCCGAATTTATCTTTCATTTTCTCCAAATTCAAGATTCTATGTTTCTTCCTTTCTTCCAATTCATTTAACTTCTTATACTCTTTAAACTTACATTCTCCAATATCATTTAACTCTTTCAAGAACTCCATTTAAATAGAAAAAATTTAAAGACGGAAAAAATGAAATTTGCTAACAATCACTCGAGAAGTCGGGGAGAATGTGAGTAAAACCGCATTCTTTTCACGAGGTTCTTCGTTTAATTTCTCCAAATGTACTATAAAATCATCAAAGATTTCAGGCTTAAAATCGTAGATAAATTCAACATCCAGATAATGAAAAAATACAGGTAATATCTTTTCATAATAAACGTGTGTATCGATACCTACAAACCTAATGTATTCTTTGAAAAGGAAAATAATTTTGTCAATGGTTCCAAGAGATAAGTAAAAATTTTTATTCTGTTTTCTAAATTCTGTAACAAATTTTGTTTGCTTCTTGTCTCCATATTGCAATTTTGTAAGCAGATTATTCAAATGTGTTAGTTTATTTCGAAATTTCTTAGGTTTAGGTCTTTCGTACAAAATTAAATTACAACCTCTACAAACTAAATATCTTTTATCGATAATTTCTCCTCTATTAGAACACTTGTAACAGTTGGCATTCTACTCTTCCATTTAAACAGAAAGTCTGCCGAGATATAAATTTTTCACCGCAAATGTTTATGTTTACATTTCTACAACAGAGATAAATAGAAATAATTTCATTCTATTGTACAACTATTTAGGATATTATGTGTACGATTATAAAGATTATTACGGGAGAAATCGGGATTTTCAGTGGCGAAAGAGTATATTTTTGAAATATTAGAAGGAATGAAAGAGAATAATATGAACATCATTAACTACTGAATTTCTCTAATATCGTTCTTAATCACATCATAGGCTAAAAATTTCTCAGAGACAACAACAACATAACAAATCGCGTTTGTAACAGCTTTTTGAAAATCCATGTTGATAATTATATCGTTCTTTGAACCAGAAATATTTGTCATACTCTTTGTTGTATCAATGACATAAATAGGTCTATTCGCTAAAAATTCTTTAGGATTGTAATACATTTCCTTATTATTACAGTAAACTTTCTTAAAATCTTGATACATCTGATACATGATTCTGAAAAGACCTCCTGAAATGTTTAAGTTTTGTAATTCATCTGGATAATAAGAACCGTTCAATTTTACTCTGATATTTTTTACATCCAAACTATCAAACTTTGAAGGATTTTTTTCTTGATTATTCTGTCTATCTGTTTGAAAACCTATGATAACGAACTTGGGATTGAAGATATTTCTATAAATATTTGTAATATCGAACGAATAAGTTGTTCCGGAAATACCTTTTTGTTCAATACATTGCCAATCTAGAAAATTAAACATAATGTTTTGACTTTTTGTAATTTCATCAATCAACCTTATTTTATAATCAATCATTGGAACTCTAATAAAAAAATCTGTAATTGTTATTTTTCCATCAACAGGCATAACATTTCCAGTTGCAGTCTTCAGAATCACATCATCGTCTTCTGCTCTTATAAAACTTAGATAAAATCCTCCTTTATAGATCGGAATAGTAACATTTTCAAAAAATCCTAATCCAAAATGAGATAAATTTCCAGCTGCTTCAAAAACACCAAATTTAAAATCTGATTCAAAGCCATTAGAAGTTTGAGAAATAACATCACTTTTTGAATACGAAATAGTTCCTTTAATTGTGCTTAATTGGCCACAGTTTTCGACTTCTTCTATCAATTTATTGTGTTTTCTTACTTCAATCTTAGAAAATAAAAACGGTATAAAATTATCGATTAATCTAACATTATCAGTTCCAAGATATGCTTGACCATCTTGTTTTGTTAAAGTTCCAGAAATATAAAACTGGAAGTTAGACGAGCAAAAGTTATCTCCAAAATCAATATTAAACTCAGTTCTTTTATTCGGTTCATTCAAATGTTGTTTACTAATTGGATAGAAATTTTTAAACTCCGCCCTTTCAATATCACTAGCATATTTTCTGTAGTCCGCCATTTAATAAGAGAAAATTTAGAAATTTTAAACATCGTGTATCATTTTTTCATCGATCTAATGTACGTTTTTTATAAGAAAAGATATAAATTTTAGTAAAATAATTAAAAAGATTAGAGTCATTTTTAATGATCTACTTCGTCATATTCAGGATTCTCTTCCTTAAATTTTGCGATCTCGGTCACATATTTCAATAAAATCTGCACAGGATAGTAACCGCTATCTATAATATTGTTCCAATCAACTGTATCTTTATTTTCATCCAAAAACTTTATACTCAAGTGTTGATAGAGACAAAGAACAGACATATGATCTTTTAATTGATAATGTATATTTTCTTGAATGAACTCTGATGATAAAGTTTGATATTTAGCAATGTTATACCAATTCAATTTGTTTACGTATAATCTCATCATATCTTCGGATAATTCATATTTTTGAGAAATATCATCCCAATGTTCTTTTTTCAAATCTCTTTCGTGTTGCATTATAAAAAGATCGAAAGCACTGTAATGTCCCGCCATCTCTATTTATTAAGAAAAAATTTCAAAATCAAGTTTTCATAAATTGGCTCTTTTTAGCGTTACATTCAGCACATTTTCCAGAAATTCTTTTAACTCCATTGATGTTTGCATAGTATTTTATATCATTCGTTTCAGTTTTTTCTTTACATCTCACACAATATATGAGCGCCATTTATATAAGGAAAATTAGTCATCATAGCCGCCTACTCCATTAAATCTGTTGTCGATGTTTTCAAAAGTTTTATCGACATCTTCTTTAAATTTATTAAAGTTTTCTTCTAGTTTATTTACTTTATCGAGATATAAAGAGTATCGATCATCTATTCTTTTAAGTAATTCATTATTATGTGTTACTTTCTCATTGAAACGTGTACTAAAATCTTCAAAAAAGTTTATTTTCTCATTAAAACTTGTATCAAAATTTTTCAGAATTTTTGTAACTGCTACACTAATTATTTCATTAACAGTATTTTTATATATATCAAAGTTTTCTTCTAGTTTATTTACTTTATCAAGTAATTCACCAACATCGTCTACTGATCTTCTATTTCTGGCTTCTAACTTGTCATAGACTTCTGTTGTAAAATCTTTAACATGCTGTTTATGATTCTCGTAATTTTTGTTTAGTTCATTAAACATTTTAATATGATCTTCTAATTGAATCATTACAACAACATCAAAATGGATTAATTCCTTTACTAACACTGCTAATTCTTTTTCCTTTAAAATCTAAGGCATTTTTAACATTCGGATCATGTAAATCAACAATATCGATGTTTTCTGATAATTTTAGAGGTTTTAAAATTTGTTCTTTAACAACAACATCATGTTTGTCAATACCAGGTCGAACACCGACAATTCTTTTCTTATTAGCCAAACTAACATAATTCTTTTCAACTTTGATCGCTTCAGTAATTTCATCAGCTTTTTCGATATGAGACATTAAATTGGTAAATAATTTTTTTACACCATCATCAACTTCTTTTTCCAATGTTTTTATTTTATCAGCAACTTCATTTGAACTCATGAAATTTGCAAGTTTGTTATCATATTCTGCTTTAAAATCTTCAATCTCGACAGCAAACATATCTGAATCTGGAAGGTTTTGTAATACATTTTCTAACTTGTTATCAAACTCATTTCTCAAACTATCAAAATTCAAACTATTATCTACATTTTGAATAATTTGTGTTCCAAATACGTCAAAAATATTTTGTGAATCCATATTTATTAAGTAATAATTTGTTAACAACTTCTTTAAAATCTTTACCAGTACTCAGTTCATTCAAAACAAAAACACATAAATGACCACAAATTGGGGGATCTTTATAGTCTTGAATCTGAGAATCATTGTAGTAGACGGTTGATTTTTTCAAATATTTAATCAATTCTATAGGTGGTTTTGTCCTCAATTCTTCCATACGAATCAAAATAACAGGCATTCTTATCATTCTTATAATAACAAACCCAATGCGTTCCACTTCCCATAATCGAGTCTAAATTCACAATTCCACATTCAAATTTCTTAACTTTTTCAGGTAATGTATCGCGCATAAAAATTCCTCTAAAATGTTTAATGTTTTTGCAGATTTCTTCCAATTCTCCGAATGTTAAGGGTTCAAATTTTTTTCCGATGTTTGATTTCACGTAATTCAAAGTTTTTTCATCTAATCCAGATCCTGTAACATCTTCCAACTCTTTATCTAACCAATTTAAAATGTTTCGAACAATAGGAATCACATCCTTTTTAACGATTGGAGCAGCTTTAACGAACATAAGGAACAACATTTTTAACAACTGGAATATTTTCTCCAAAATCTAATAAATCTTTCAAAAGTCCACCATTTTTAAGTTCTTTCAACTGATTATAAGAAAATTCTATTCTGGTTCCTTTATTGTTTTTCTTATGTTTTTCGAATTTATTGTATTGTCTATTTGTTAAAAATATCTTATCTTCGCCATTTTTTAGTTGATCTATTTTAAATTGAATACTAACGGGTATTTTCTTCTTAAAAGCGGATTTTATTTTTTCTTTCTGATTTTTGCTGAAGTTTACGTTCACCTCCATTTATATAGTTAAAATTTCAAGTTCTCTTCGATTCCCATTCCTAGTTTTCTCTTCAAAAACATTGCTCCAGCTGTTGGAAGCGCAACAAATCTTTCACCTAAACTAGCATCTTTTGATAAAAATCTATCCATTGCCTTATCTTGCAAAACTTTATCTGCGATATGTCTGGAATTTGTGTCTCTATGTTTTGCATAAAAAATATCGTGTTCCATAGCAGCTTGATCTAATTTATTTATACCAGGATCTCCTCTTTTTAGTCTTTTTTTTTCGAGTTTTGTGCCAGGCCCCAGATACTGATAAGTTGGTACGTGTAATTCAAAAGGTAAATTGTTGATAAAATCATTCAAAAGTCCACTACCCTCAATCATACATGAACTTATTGCCGGAAAAAAAAAAAACTCGTTTTAAATATTTAATTCCATCAGGTTTTTCAATCATTTCATCAAGTTTGTTCGAAATAAAATCTTTAATCGCTTTCTTTTCGTTCAAAAAATTGTTGTTTCCAGCCTTTTCTTGAGCATAAATATAATTAATAATTCCATCGAGTTTTTGTCAAATCGTCGATATATCTGTATTCAATCTTATTATCACTGTATTTTCTTACACCATATCCTTCGATTCTTTTTTCCCAAATTGGTTTAATCAAATTGAGATATTTTTTTACCTTTACTTGACTTTGGTTTCTTAGTTGATGGATCATTATTTTTGTAAATTGAATCAGATTTCCATAAAATTTCAGTATACTTTTTCAAGTCTTCTTCAGAATATAAACCGTCTTTTGGAACATCAGTGCCTGTTAATAATCTCCATAAACCTTGAGTTCCTTCATATGTTTTTTCATTAATAATGATATCATTATGCTCAAAATTCACGGGCAAATTTCCAATCATAAAACTTTTCTTTTTTCTGTCCCAATACAAACCAAATTTATCATCCTTTGCTCTAGGAAGAAATTTTTTACCAATTTCACCAATTATTATATCCGTTGTTCCAGGACTTATTGGTTCAACTATGGTAGAGTCTTCAATGATTCGAGGTCTAAATGGTGTTGAAGATGGTAATTTTGGCAATTCAAACTCAGATTCTGGTATCGAAATATCAGCAAATTGTCGTACAACTGGAACCAAATTCATTAAATTTTGATTATCGCTTAAAACATTTTCAATTTTGCCCTCAACATTTTTTATTGCAGATGTTACAGGTTGATTAATTTTTTTGAATAAATTCTTGTTCTTTTTCATCAATTCGAATCTGTTTTTAAATTCTTTGATTAATTTCTTTTCTATTTGATCAAGTTTTTTTTGCTTCTTCTGAAGTTACGTTCGCCATTTATTTAGGAAAATTTTGAAACGTAAACGTGGAACGTGGAAACGTGAACACGAAACGTGAAAACGAGAACACGAAACGTGAACACGGAACGTAAAACGTGAACGTGGAACGTGGAAACGTGAACACTAAACGAGAACACGAAACGTGGAACGTAAAACGTGAACGTGAAACGTAAAACGTGAACGTGGAACGTAAAAACGAGAACACGAAACGTAAACGTGAACGTAAAAACATGAAAACAACTAGATTATCACACGTTTATATTGGAAAATTTATTCAAATATTTACCATTTTTAGGCTTCAAAGTTAGATTAATTGTTAAAAATCCGTAGTCTTCCTTCCAAATTTTATCACATAACTCAATAAAGTGGTTAAAACTCATATCAGATCCCACATAATTGTTGTAAATCTTTCTCGAATAGTGATCGTCTTGCTTAAAAAACACACAAAATATTCAGATTATTCCTTATAACTTGTTTATCAACCTTTGAAAAGCATTGGGAAAGATAGATACAAGATATGTTTTTGTGACGAGACATTACGAAATATTCCTTAATAACGTCTTGATTTTCTAAAATACAATCATCAAAAACGATTAACGAATTGGGTTTACATTCGCTTAACGGAACTATGTCCTCAGAAGCATTATAAAAATGTGATATTTTTTTGTTTAAGTTTTTCTCAATATTTTCAAATCTTTCTTGTAATTTTTTTATAGGCGTCTTGTTCTAAAGATTTACTAAAAACATACTAATTGGAATAAGGAATCAACCTATTGTAGATAAAATTCAATAGTAAAGTTGTTTTTCCACATCCACTTGAACCAACAATTAACAATCTGATTGGTTGATCTTTCTTATTTTCTTCAAACGTTTGAAGTTTTATCTGATCTTTTTGCTTTAAAAATTTCTCCATTTAAATAGAAGATTTTCATCTTGAAGCAACGCTTGCGAAAAATGAAGCTGTTCAAGTTGACTTCAGAAAAGCTCTAAATTAGTTTTTTTAAACTTGGAACATCCTATACACTTAGAGGAAGAATCAAATTATTTTATCGGTTTAAGCGGTTTTTATTCTGACAATTTTGTAATAAATATTAGTGAAAGTTCTCCTTATTGTATAGGATTTAGTGAGAAGAACATAACAAAATACTATGGTTTAAACAAAGGATATTATACTTTCGATCAAATAAAAAATTCCCTTAAAAATTATCTGAAAACATTCAAACAATCAGATAAATCTTTAAACTTTGACGAAAACAAGTTTGAAATGCAAAAAAATTATCTCTCTAATAAAATTCAAATAAAATCACCAGTAAGAATAATGTTTTCAGCAATTATTGTAGATTTGTTAGGGTTTGTTCAAGAAACTATTGAGCCAAATCAGGTATATTTAGGAAATAAAACGCCAAAATTTAGACCGTTCGATGTAATTGATGTGCACTGCAATCTCGTTGAACCTAGTTTTGAAAATCATACCGAACATTTACACAAAGAATCTGAAATTTTGTACACTTTTTTCCCAAATGTTGCTTATGGATCAAAAATCAGTGAAAAACCGAATGAAATCGATTATATTCCAATTAGAAAAAATATTAAAAGAATTCAAAAAATCGTTCTGACTATACAAGACTCTGAGGGAAATTTATTAAATAATGAGAGTAAAACAACAATTTATTTAAGATTGTCGAAAGAATGATGAATCAAAGGGGGGAACGAATCGTTCTTACCTTCAAATTTTCAAGAAAACAACTTTTGAATGTATAAATTACAAGAGTCTATGCCATAGACCCTTTCAAAATCTTCATCCTGACACTATTTTCATTAATGAATCTGGATTTTATTCTCGAAATAAAAATTACTAGTTAAATTTCTTTTTCTATCTAAATGGAGTCAGTTGTGAATCTACTCAAATTCAATAATAAAGAAATTTTAACATTTGTTGACGAAAATAATGAATTTTGGTTTAAGGCGAAAGATGTTGCAGAGGTGTTAGAATATAGAGATACGAAGAAAGCAATTAAAGAACATGTCAAAGAAAAATATAAAAAAAGCTTCGAAAACATACATTCTGAAGGTAGGGGTGATTCGCCCCCGCCTTCAAACTTTCAAAAAAACACTGTTTTCATAAATGAATCTGGGCTTTATTCTCAAAATAAAAATTACTAGTTAAATTTCTTTTCTATCTAAATAGAGTCAGTTGTAGACCTACTCAATAATCAACTTATATTCAATAATAAAGACATTGTAACGATTGTAGACGAAAACAATGTAATCTGGTTTAAGGCTAAAGATGTTTGTGAAATATTAGGTTATGAAAAAGCAAAAAACGCAATTAAATTAAATGTTGAAGATAATGACAAAATTCAATATTTTTACTTAAAAAACAAGGGGCTATTCGAATGGCCCCTTAACAATCTTCATCCTGACACTGTTTTTATCAATGAATCTGGACTTTATTCTTTAATTTTGAGATCACATAAAAAAGAGGCAAAAATCTTCAAAAAATTGGGTTACAAAAGAAGATTTACCGAGTATTAGAAAATATGGCGAGTACAAACTTGAAAACGAAAATAAGCAGTTAAAAGATGAAATAAAACAGTTACAAATTAAAGATGAAATGAAATCATTGAAAATAGAGAATCAAGAATTGCGAATGGAATTAATGAAGAGAGATATGGTATGTAAAGATTTTGATAAGAAAAAACACCATGTTTTTGTGTTAATTAAGAAGAATCACATGTGGGAATGGCCTTATTACGTTATCAGAGCTCAGAAACGAGAAATACCAAACCGATTAAAACATCTAAAAATAAATTATCCTGAATTAGAGATTTTGTTCATTGATGACGAACCAAATTCTATCAATCTGTATAACCAAATGAAAGAATCTTTGAATATTTTATACAACGGAAATCATTTTACTACAAATATGGCAGAATCTCGACTGATTTATAGAATATCTAAATTACACGATGAAAATGTTTCTAAATTTTACTAAAAACTCTCGATTTATTATATTTTGTTTGTAAATGTTTAGCATAACTAGGTAACCATCGTAGATTTTTTTTTCATATTCACAAGGCATTTCGTTTTTATAACTTTCGCTGAAAACTTTTTTAGCACAATCTTTGCAAAAAGCATCTTTTCTATCTTTACTATACTGCCAGTTATTAAATTCAGAAATATTTTTAATTTCTTTACAAAAGTAACACTTTTTCTCTTCTAAAGTTAATTTGTTCATTTTAACGTATAATTCCTTACAATAACAGTCTTTTCTATTCTCTTCTTGACACTTTGTACATTTCTTTTGAGATTCCATTTAAATAGAAAAAATTATTACACGATGAAAATGTTAAACTCTTGAATTATGATATTTTGTTTTGTAAATGTTTTTCATAATTATTTAACCATTTTATAGTTCTTCCACATTCACATTGAGTATCTTCATAATATAATCTATGGTGATTCTTCTTTACACAATCTTTACAATATGAGTCTTTCTTATCTCTACTATAGTGATCACTATTAAACTCTGAAATTTTTTTAGTTTCTTTACATTTAAGACATTCTTTATCTTCCAAAGTTAATTTTTCTATTTTATCATATAATTCTTTATGATATTCCCTTTCACAATCTTTGCAATTATAATGCATTCCATCTTTCCTATTTTTATCTTTATAAAATTCATTTAAATCTTTAAATTCTTTGCACTTTGTACATTTCTTTTGAGACTCCATTTATATAGAAAAAATTACAGCTTTGACTTTCTCAATTCATATTCATAGAAATTTCCGGTTATTTCTTCATTATTTAAATCTTTTATACTATAAGTTACAGGATCTGTGTTATTAATTTGATAAATCACAAAGATTTCTCTTGACCAATTGTTCTTATATTTGTTCGAAAATGTTTGTTTTTTACTAACAATTCTTACATGATCATTGACTTTAAATTTAGTTTTCGTGTGAATTTCAGGTGGAACATACTTGAAAACGGTCTCTAATAACTCCTTTTCTGCATCCTTATCTACGTCTTTAGGCTTCATTTTGATTGTGCTATGAACAGTATCGTTATATTTCTTTACGATTTCTTGAAGAATATCGATCCATTTAAAGTTTTTATTAATCTCAAAAAGAACCTTCATTCTTTCATTTTGAGTTCTGTTATATCTCTCTACAATACTTGATTTCTCTTCGTTTTCAGTATGATAAATCTTAATGTTGTATTTTCTCAAAACTTCGTTAAATTCTTTATTTTTAAACTCTAAACCCTTATCTGTATGAAGTAGATTTGGCGGTTTGTGATTGATCTTTATCGCGTCTTTTTACTATATCTTCGAAGGCTTTTGAAACATCTTTACCGTTTTTTCTTTTGATAGCTCTTGACCAAGCATATTTTGAGAAAGTATCAATAACATTTAACATATACTTGAATCCATCATTTTGATCCGAATAGTTAGACGTTATAACTAAATCTGCTGCCCATAAATCGTCAATTCCTAATGTTATAATTTTTCTCTTTTTAAACTTTTTTCGTACCGGTGCATGAATTTCTCTAGCTTCAATCTCGATTTCTTCCTTATTCTTAGATTCTTTCTTTACTTGTTTTTCATAAGGATTCTTTATAAATTTACTCTTATTTGTCTTACATTTTGAACATTTTGCTGCAATTCTATACAATCCGTTTTGAGTTTGAACAATTTTAGAATCTATATTTTTCGTTTTCTTTTTACACTTGTGACAGTGAATTAAATCGTCTTCCATTTACATATCAAAGTTTCCAAGTTTATTTAATTCGTCTAATATATCTGTTTTATATCCATACGGTACTGTATCGATCTTATTTTCTAGGACAATTCTCTTATCATCTTTAGCGTTCAGTGCCAGCTTGTTTATGGTAACAGTGTACAACTCATGTTTATAACTTTTGATGACTGTCATCTCCCTAAATTCTTCTTTATTTTCGAACAAACATCTCTTCAAGTTTTCGATATTTATTGTTTTATTTACAACGCTTCTCTTAATTCCTTTACACCTAACTGGGTTTTTATCTAGATATTTGTACGAGTACATCTTAGACCTTAAACCACAAAATTCTTCTAAAACTTCGCTATTTAACTCATCTTTGAATTTCCCTATTACCTTCTTATTTTTAGTAGTGAAACATTCATGATCTTTTGGATAATCACTTGTATCAAAGTCATCTATATTTTCTTTAATAATTTTAAAAGGATCTCGTTTCAATTCTAGAAAATAACTGTCTGTATCCATGTAACACAGATTCAAATCTGGATCAAACTTCTTTAATTTGTTGTAATAAAACTCGTACATTAGCAATTTTGAGAGGTCGAGAACTGAAAATCCTATGTAAATCGGTTTGTTAAATTTAACCTTTTGTTTGTACATGTGACTCGCTATACAGTTGTCGTCAAAGATGTTAAAGCATTTGAAATTTGTTTTCTTAGCTTGTTTCATTGAAAATTCTTCATTTCCAAGCTTAATATCACATCTGTTTCTCACATTTTCCATAGATTTTCCAAAAACTGAGTTGTTCATCAGCTTATAAAAGTCCTTTTCAAAGTCGCTTGTAGCTTTGGTTCTCATGTTTGTGTTAAAATCAATGTATTCTTTCATAAAAGGCTTCTGATCGAATGCAATAACTCTATTCACATGTTTCAAAATCATACCTTGTTCCAAATAGAACTTCAAATTTCTCGAATGAACAACGTATTCAGTTTTATCCAGTAGAGTTGTGCAAAGTTTGTTTTTATAATGTTCGGGAGCAAGAGGTAAATCCTTGTGATGTTCGTGTAAATTTGTTGGATATCCAAGATCAACTTCGAGAATATAGCCATAATCTTCGTCGCCAGTGAGTTCTAAAATTGTTTTCTTGCCACTCTTCTTTTGTATACGTTTTAGGATCCATCCACTTGATATCGCCGTATGGTAAACTTTGCATGAGGCCATACCCATAAAGGTTATTAGCATCGAGATAGAGTAAATAGTTTTTCGGGCTTTGTCTTATCAAAATCTTTTAAATATTTGTTATTTGCTTTCACATATCGTTTAATACATTGAGAAATACCTCCACGAATACCTTTTTCAATCATTAAAATACATATCGTAATCGTGTATCAGTTGAAGCTCGATTTTAGTTAATTTTAGCATTGCGTCCCATGCGAGACTGGGAGCTGTTAGATAGTGTGCCGGATCAAGTTTATAGCAATTTAAGCAAATATTTCTGAAATTTTCAAATATATCAGCGAGCAATAGTACATCTTGGATATTGTACAAATCAGAGTAATTTCCAAGATTTTTCTCTTTTAATTTGTTCCAAACATTTAAGTAGTGTTGAAAATCTTTCTCAGATATGCTCTCATCTGTCAAAAGTGAATAGAAATCTTGAATTCTCAATTCTTCTGTGTAATCAAGTTTTTCAATACTGTCGATAAATTCATAAGGAAATATTCCTTTTCCAGATAGAATTTTAAAAATCTCGTCGTCGTCATTTGGCTGTCTTTCTATTATCTCATTCAGTCCATCTTGTATAAAATGATTTGTATGTTTGAAGTCTTCTCTCTTTAGATTTTTAGCTAACTTTTCTATAGACGAGGCCATGAATCTGAACGTGTCTACAAACGAAAACTTGATGAATTTTCTTGGCTTATCACCTTCGAATTCATAGCCATATCCAGAATTTACAGAATAATTTATATATTTTTCATCGGTGTTTGCAATCAAATCAACATTTCCATATTGTTTAGCCAATTCTTTTATGTACAAATGAGTATCGTAATTTGACATATTGTGGCAGAAAAACGGGAATATTCTGAGGAAATTTCAAATTTAGATTGCAACATGCATGAGCTGCGCCTCGAAACTTGCCGGTTAAATGACAATGATCTCTCACTTTATTATAACTCTTATCTTTCCAACTATCAGGAGTAAAACCATACTGAATTGACCCAACATCATAAGCAGACCATTCACAGATATGACAAACGTTTGAATTTTGATACGAAATTTCTTCTTCTTCTGTCAATTTCATAGGTTTCATGTTCTTAGAATTATATTTTTTTCGCTATGTATTTCGATAATTTATTGAGTTCTTCAAACAATTTTGTTGGGACGTTTTTCAAATCTTCTTCATTTTTGGCACGATAACATATCGGTTTGTACATGCGATTGGTCACATTCGACACTAAATATAGAGTAAAACCATAAGGAATGTGCCTCTGAATCTTGGTTGTAGTCGATCTTTGTGGATTGTTCTTGCATGTCGGAATTTTTTCTAATAAGCTCTCAAAGTCCATATAAAATTACGTACGGATGGTTAAATTTCTTTTGATAATTAGTAAATTTAGTTGTTTGACCTGGAAATGGCATAATTGGCTTACAAACTTCATGATTTTTACAAATTTCTAAATGATCTGTTAAATCTCCAGATTTGTAAAAATGGCTTAAACATCTTCTACACAAAAATTTTCTTTCTTTATGTTTAGACAACTGCGAAGAAACAAGCTTATTTAAATCGGTTATCAAAACATAATGAGATTTATCATCTTGTTTAACATACAATAAATCAATGTTTGTTTCAGCGTCATATTTTTCAGAAATTTGTAACGGAACAATGTTAATATTTTCATCAAAACTGTAGACATTGATAGACATTGTTGGATACTTATACTTGGAATTGTAGCTTCGTTTTTCAAATATTTGTATATCTTTCAGAGACATTGGATACTCAAAACCTGAAAATATTTCGTCATTCACAAATTTTTCGTATTGCTTTACACGTTCACAGTCTCTTTCTGGTTTTTCAATAGCACATCTTATTGAGTAAATAAAGCAAAAATCATCTCTATTTTTTATATTTATACAAGCTTTTTTATCTTTGATATTCTTTGGTAAATCGATGTATGATCCTGCATTCATCATTTCGTGTTTGTTAAGGCTCAAAACTAGTTGTTTACAACTTTTAAATGTCCATCCGGAACCTTTATTTGGATTATTCGTTTTGTTCTCGATGTGTTAATTTATTAAATTGCTTAGTAATAAAGTCGTTTACGTCAAAGATTTCGTCTGCTTTGATAGTAAAATACATTAGACATGTTTTGCGGTTCACCATTCACTAAAGTTCGTTCGTATTCACATTCCAAAGAGAGATAGCCCTTCATATTTTTAACATTTTCTTGAAATTTCTCGATTAAACTTTTAATTTCTGACCGCATAATTGAAAGATATTTGTAAATTGACATGGAATTGTCGTTCAAGTTTGTTAAAATGTATTGCTTGAAAAGACCGTGTATTGAGGATAAAACTTCTACATCAATGATATTTTTATGTTTTTCGTTAAGAGTTTTGTCAATTTCTTCGATCATTTCAGACTTGGTTTTATCGTTAGTACCGATAGCCAACTTTTCAGCTATTGAATGAAGTTTTTCATCATTAAATAGGTCGAGATTTTTCTTTTCAACTTTGAAATTTCTCTTTAATTCACGTAATTTCTCAATATTAAACATGTTTTCGTGATCGGCAATTTTATTTTCTCTAGCCCACTGTCTTAAATAATTTAGTTCATTATTGTAAATTTGCTTGTTTTTTTCATGACTTTTAGAATTATAATGGCGATCATAGTTTTTTCTTAAAATTTCTATTTTGCAGAACGGACATGATATTTTATCGCGCTCCATTTAGATAGAAAAATTTATTTAACTAAATGGTGCTTGTAAACCAACGATTGCGCCTCTCACGGCGTGATATCACTACGGATATGACGCAGGCGAAGCGATTATCGTGATGGTCGGTCTGTAGTAGCACACCTCGACTGTCATTGATACACACAGCGCAATCTTTCGGAACTAAAATGTCGGTAATGCAGATTTGCTTTTAAGAATAAAAATTGTGTTCCCGTTTACTATTATAACATTTTCTTTTTCAAAATGTTAGATAATTTTACCTATTTTAAATATGCGTACATTTTGTTACTTGTAATTTTCAAATTATATTTTAAATTAATTTCTTAAATTTTTACTTCTCGATGGGCTGTTGTATTGTGTTGCTGAGTATATATGTCCGCGAATTCGGTTTGGTCGGTTAGGAAGTTTACTTCTGAACTGTTTCAATGCGAGTGGCCATAGCGGAGAAACACCAAGTTCAGAAGTATTCAGATCGTATTCCGGAACCATTTCTCTATCCGTATCTCGCTCTTCTCTCTCTCTCTAGCCTGAATATAGATCCTAGCCTATAAACGGCAGAATTGATCGTGTCATAGGCATAAAAAGAGAGGGAGAGAGAAAGAGACAGAGGGAGGAGAAAAGGTCGACCGAGAAATGGTTTTTGCACTTTTTGACTTTAAATTTTTTCTATTTAAATGGAGTTCTTGAAAGAGTTAAATGATATTGGAGAATGTAAGTTTAAAGAGTATAAGAAGTTAAATGAATTGGAAGAAAGGAAGAAACATAGAATCTTGAATTTGGAGAAAATGAAAGATAAATTCGGGTTTACAATAATTGCCGAGTTGGAAGATTGTAAAGTACACTTACCGAACAGATTTTTGACTGTTTTGGATGAAAAAAAGATTAAAGAATTAAACAAAAATGAAAAATTACACTTGATTGTTACTGGAAAGAAGACTATAAAAGATAAAGAAATTATAACAATTAACTTTGTAGAATAAAGTCTTAACTCTAAAACTTGCAGTCCCTCCCCACGTCATAGTACTGTTTTGATAACCATAGTTGGTGTCTTTCTTCATAGGAATCACATGGAATATTATCTACAGTAATACCTTTTGTTTCACACAAAATGTGGCTATATTCTATAAGAAAAATTCTATAATGCTCTTTAATGAATTGTGTTGATAAATCTTGATACTCACAAAAATTCCTAAGAAATTCATCAATTAAGTCTTGATTATCTTGAAAGAACGTATAATATGGGAAAAATGTCATAAAAAAACGATGAAAACTCTCTGTTTGTTTATTTTTTACTTTCTTTTCAATATCTTTCGTAATTATATTAAATATGTAATCCCTTACTTTTTTAGTTTTTTGCCGATAGTAAAACACTCCATTAGACGTTTTTTCTGCAAAAGACTTTACAAGTTCTTTGAATTCTGTATCATTTAAGGAAAGTATCAACTGTTCTTTAAAATGTTTTGGTAATTCGTTGAACTCGTTAAAATTGTCTTTCTTTGTAAGTTTTTGAAATTCTAGAGAGCTTGGTGAGTTCATGTTGTTTATTTAGTAGAAAAGTTTTTTATTAAAGTACAGTATGTTTTTTAGTAAAAATGTTTTAAATTGATTAAATTTTATTAAGATAAATCCTTTATTCGTAGCAGATTTGACAACATTTTACAAAGCACAGCTTAAGAAAGTAGAAGCAAACAGCTGTAGATTTGGTTAATTTTTCATTCCACAGAGTAGATAGTAATGTACCGATCGCTTTTGGAGACGAACGACTGTAGATTCGGTTAATTTTTCATTGAGATTTGCTGTGTTATTTCTCAGCTTCCTTTATGGTACATTGAACAGTATTTTACATTGCTTTTCGGTTGGCTCCGAAAGTGCGCCAGGAACCCCATATTACTATCTACTTATATATATATATATATATATATATAATATATATATATATATATATATATATGTATGTATATTCATGTTTATTTACGTAACAATTAAAATTTTAAATCCTGCGTTTTATGAAAGAGTATTGCAATATTTACTTTTGTTGTTTTTATTGATATAATTAAATAAAAACGCCGATTTTTAAATCTTGATATCCTAACCATAGTTCTAAGATTACTCTGCAAGGGTCGCCCCACAAGTAAAACAGTTATTCGACATTTTCAAAGGTTTTTATTGTCTAGCTTGTGTAATAACTCTTAGTTTATCAAGCATATAATTAAACTTTTATTTCAATGTTGTCAGCTCTTATCGTGGTTACGCGAGAATAACATATTCCGACATTTCCGATGTACTTATTGAAGAATTACGTACACTGATGTAATGGAATTTCCTTTGTAATTATGAAAAAAGTGTGAACACTTTTCTTGCACTTTTTTTATAACAAACCACTACGGTAATTCTTGAATGAATCTTTTACATTTGTCTGATATTCGAAGGAAGTGAAAATTAGCAAGTCAAACCTGACAGTAAACCCAAATTACAGACAGCAGTAAACACAGTTACTCCCTTCATTACACAGCTCTCTCTAAGAGTACAGTAACCACAGCGTCGCTCTTTGTTTTGTCCTGGATTTTGTGAAAATTGAAAGATATTACTAATTGAATAAATAATAATAATATTAGCTCCATATTTTTATAATATTAGTTTATTTATAAAGAAAGAAAAACCTTCCTATCCTTGGTGGCTCAAAACACACTTAGTGGACGTACTATCTAAATAAATTATCCTAAACGTAATAAAATTGTAAATTTCTATCCAATATATAAAAAGAAGTAATTGTTCCCCTAAATCAAATGGGGGAGTACATATTACTTAGATCAGATTTTAATTAAACTGTGTAGAATAGTACAGGCCATTGTGTTAAATTTCAAATCGTGTCTCATTCATGCTACTTATTTTTTTAATAATTAGTCAAAGATTACATTTTTTATAAAATTATTTAAACAAATTTACCAATAGGGGACAAAATAATGGAAAAGCTTAGGTTAATAACTTAAAAATTAGATTCTGAAACTTTCATATTATTAACGTTCAAATATTTCTCTTAAATTAATACGCCACCTGCTAATTTCTTTTGAAAAAGTCTAAATGACCATAGCTCAAACAGGCGATTGAAAGTGTTGTGACAGTACTACTTCTCTTATTATAAAACATGTCTAATCTTGTGAAATTTAATACGAGAGTCATTGCATATGTTGTATGTGTAGAAGATATCACAACTATCCTCGAGATTTATGAAAGAAACCAAAATATCCAAACACCTTTCACGGGATTAAATCAGAAATTTGGATTCCATTATCTTCAAACAAAAACATACTTGTCTTGGAGGGGAGATATTCCCAGTCATAACTAAATAAAAAGCTTTTTATTATGAGTAATTAATTATGAGATACGTATGTTATTTATAATATATCACGTCAATGATATACTACATTTTACAGACTGAAAACGTCAAAAAAAACCTATCTTGACCGAAGTGGAAAATCCCTTTTCTAACAATCTCTAACCGACTTTGTTGAAGTTAAGTTGGTCCACTCTGCAGAGTGCTGCGGTAAACGATCTCGCCGCGACTGCATGGTCTATCTGCCAGGTACCGCGGCTCCTGCTGGAACAGCTCGTTGTTTATAAGTCTGTATACTACAGGCGGCATCCATAGTCATGAGTCCGGCAGTATCTCGAAAGGGTGACACGTGATCTCTTCTGCAGAGACGGTATACAAATTGAATTTCAGTGTTTTGCATTCTTTGAATTCATTCTGCTGTTTTTCTTGAGATGCTATTTCCATATGCAGAAAACAGTAAAAAGTAAGCAGCACGAGAGACAGGACTAGACGCAGCTTAACGAAACCTGAAAGGATGGATCCCAGCATATACATGCCTCACAGTCTCTACGGCTCTCTCTGAGAAACACGTGTCACATGGTCAGAAAAACGTTATGTTATTTTACCCAATATTTTCTACCCTAAATGTTTGCTATAACCAATTTTAAATTAAAGATAGCTACTGAATTGTTAGTATTAAAGCTGTTCAAGTTATTAATTATAATCTTTTAATCTAATAATTATTAATAGATTTTGATTATTATTCACTAGTAAAAAATCTTTAATGGTCAACTAGAATTCGATAAAACGATAGGTAATTTTCATCTCATCTGCAATGTATATTGACACTATAACGTATATAAATGAATGCACTTTTAATTTCTTATTTTATGCATGTTTCCCCTTATTCTCTCACGATTTTTATTTAGTAGGATAAATTTTACAAAGCACCACAATACTTAACCTATTTATTGGTAAATTTAAATATGCTATAACAAATAATATTTTAGAGATCCTAAGAAACCCTTGTAAGAACCAAATACTGCATGAAAACAGTTATGTTCTTGTAGAATATACCAAAGTGATTTAAGTGAATAATTATTCTAAGCGAGAGAGAAATCAAGTAAGTTCTCAGAGCAGGAGCAAGCGCCAGACAGACACAAAGCTCTAAAGTCCCAACTTAGACTGAGATCACAGCCTGTGAAATTAGTGTTGCCTATGGCTTAGTACTTAACTGTGTACATTTATTCCTTATGACTTCAAATTTGTATGTCATTTATTTATATTATAAGCCACAGTGAAAGAATGAGCTTGACTAAATAATATTACACATATCAAAACTGTGAGTTAGATTTCATATACGCCTGCTTTATTGCAGTCGTCCTCTAGACGACATTGCTAGTAAATTTCGTTTTCTTTAATATTGTTTCCCCAGGACCTAACAGCCATAATTTAAAAATTTAGAAAAATGTTAGTAGGCATAAAACTCAAGTTTTTTTATAAAATGGCGGGAATAACTGTGAACACGATAATTACCGTAGTCCTTATTAGATTCAGACTGAACTTTTTACATAGCTAACATTTATATACAGCTTGGATGGAGTGCTTTAACCTGCCTTAATAATTATACATTTCAAGATGTTGGCCATTCTGTTTGAATAAAAAAGTGTAGCTCGATCTATTCTTAATACACACCTAAAACAGACATACGAGTATACTAAATGGACCGTTAATTCTTATACATTTTTCAGTAATCGTAAGGTTTCAAGATAGCGGTCATTTACAAATAGAAAAAGGAAGTTATAAATGAGTGGTTATAGTGCAAAGATAACTGTTTTTTTTTTTTATTCACAGTTCACTAACAATAATGTTTGTTTTCATGTTTTTTTTTTTTTATTTCGTAAATTTTAATAAAAGGGGACGCTTAAAGATTAAATAAGCATGCAGCGTTGCAGAAATAATTGTAAACACGATATTATTGTTTCTAATACATATAGACTAAACGAGGTACACAGCTATTATTTACGATATTACTTTGGTTAAGTTCATTAGTCATTCATAACCTATGCAAATTTTCAAGATGGCGGTCATTCGCATTAGGGCACACATTTTATTTCATATTATAATTAAAAATGTCAATTTTTCTTAATAATACTGTCCAGACAACTTCAAGCGACATTTATTCTTCTTTATATTGCGATAGTGATTAACATTTCACGATGATGGCCATTTAAAGTTATTGAATTATTCAATTGAATTTTTAAAAGGAAATATATTGTCATAAGCATACTTTAGAATTAATTTTAAATAAATCTAGTTCACACTTTTATAAAGAAAATTATGAGCTTATAGAAAACTTTGTCTTGTAAGTTTTCTAAATTATGCAGTTTCTAAATGTATGAACTGTTACGATTACAATAACATGCCAACATGTTTCCGTTCCATCAGTGCAGGTCCCTTTATCTAAACTAATAATATATCTTTAGTTCGAAATTTCGAGATGACATTTGAATTTGACTTTCTTCCGACTGAACCGGAAGGGATATTTTTCTATTTATAGACGTTACAAAATAATATGGATATACATTTTTATGTTTAAAACTCAATTTACCACACATAACTAAGATTTGTGTCTTAATGCTCAATAAGATTAAAAGTTAGTTACAAGAATTACTATTACTTCAGGTAAACACAAATGTATTTAATTTAATCTTTTATTAAGCAAACTGCCTTTTAAACTAGTAGTGCCTATAGAGTAAGACATGCTCGATTATTTGCTAGCGAATTTTTGTGAAATAATAATAACAGATTTTGATATGCCAAAATTACAGAACTCTACAACCAAGCACACTACGTGTTGTAAAGGTTGTAGGAAGTAACACAAGAATAAGCGGCTTGGAGACGATTGTTGTCTAGGATTGGTTTGGCGCCAGATCCGGTCTCTTGTACTTCTTTGCTGTTGTTGTGTATATGCTATATTTACTTGACAAACTCTCTTATCTTGTCTAATGTTTGTTAAGAATTATACATAGAAATCTTTTCTATTAGAAAATAAGAGATAACAAAAATGATGAAGTACTGTTGCTTAGTAAATGTTCGATGTAATATGAACAATATGTAATATGAACAAAAGGCAAAATATGTAATTCTAATATTTTGATCTTGGAATAAATCTACACTTTTTCAAAAAGAAATATCAAAATTTTACTGAATGAGTAAAATAAAGCGAAGCTATGGTTTATCTCTGTCTAAGAGAATTCTAATTCTGTTTTGTTGGTATTCACGGGGGAAATGTACAATCCTACTATCTTAACCTAATGGAGAAATTGTGGGAATCCTAAAAGTTTTATATTGAATGCAGATTTTAAAAATCCATGTTTTTGCGTTAATTTTAATTTAGATTTTAAAGCATTACATATCAATTTAGAACTTAATAGGTACTGCGATGTATAAATGCGGTAATCCAACCGTAACAGAGTGCACATTTGTAAGCGCCATATTAAAAACTATGAAATTGACGTCACTGAAAATTTTAACTAACCATGAAAAGATTTCTTGAAACTATTTGACACATTATTCGATCAGTAGATTCTTTAGTCCCTCTTAGTTGGTTGTTACGTTACTTACTTGAGATTGGAACAACTTATTCTGTCTGCCTGTCTATCCCTTACTATTTCGAGAACGAACTGACCTATAGCCTTGATTTTCTAGACTTTACATTTATATGTAGATAATACTCATTTCAATTATAGTAGATTTGACTTCATAGGATTTTGCTGAGCGTTAACGAATATTTCTAGACTAGCCTAGGGTAACCACGATGGCAAGAGTAAAATAGTAAAATAATTAAATTTGCAAATTAAAAACATGACATTGTAAAATGGCCTACATCCTAGAACACAAGAATATTCCTCTGGTAACTTTATACGTTTTACTCAGAGAGTGAAATAATAATAAAACGGAATAATCTCTCTCTGGATACTTCGTAACTCAGTGGATCTTTGATTATTGAAACAGTGTTGAAAAACCTTGAATTTATCAAGTGACAAGATATCCCGAGAAAGAATATCAGTAGGTCTAGGGCAGCGAATGCTGGAATTAGTTTTTACATGTGACTCAAATTAACAAATGACATTTTAATCGTAGCCTATTTTTTAAAAACAAATGATCAACGTTATTATTGATTTGTTAAATGTGTAAATAGAGTTTTTGTTAACCGTTGCACGTTGTGTCAATACTTATTCTAGGGTAAAATGTTTACTTTTCAATAGCAAATCACAACAATGGGTGCTAAGCTTTTCATGAAACTTTATTGCTACACAGAATAAGTTCTATAATAGTTCTCATAGCTGAGCATCATTGAAGCATAAGGCTAATAAATTTCTCCTCTGTGAAAATTTGTATTTTTTATGTCTCACCTATCTATTTGTGCCCATATTCTGTTGAATGAAATTAGCTGTTGACAAAATATTCAGTGAAACCTGTTATGCGAAACATGGTAGCGTACTCCTGCCTTGTAGTTACAGGTAAACGTCTCTAAATAAAAAGAAATACTCATATTTAAACGGTCATGTACTCGTATTATGCAATTTGCTCCAAGGCTAAAAAGTTATTAGAGGAAAATCCTTGATTCATTTATTGTTATGGAGCACAAATAAACGTTTTGTAGTAATATTCTATAAAATTATATTACGAAAGGTATCATTAATATTGCTCACGTGAATATCATAGCAAATATCTGTATACTTTATTGGAAATTTGTATCTTTTCTTTATATCCGTGCCACAGATATTCTATTGTGTTTTTCCATTAAAATGTATTGGTTTCCTGTATTTTATGCGCTATTTTTGCCATTAAAACGATGAATGAGATACTGAGGTAACTAAATTATTAATACTATTATAATTCTCAAATAATAAGATGAATTCGTGCCGTGTTTATGAGATACTGCCAGTGTATAGCAACTGGGAATTAGCCATCATTATGTTAAACAAACCACAAAATCCTTATCTATAAGGCTTTCCTTCTTCTGTTAGCTAATTAAAACTTGCAGATATAATGCTCAAGTGCTTGAAATGAGTGATACAGCAACCGTCACTTCAAGTACTCTTTATATCATTAGGGAATGTTGTTACTGTAAAGTTGTTTTTTTTGTTCTACAGGTAGAAATTTTACCGCTGTAGGAGAGCAGTATTGTAATTCTAAGAAACATGTCAATAGCTCTTCGCAATGGTGACTAAGTTTTTCTCTGTCAAATGCCGTCAAGTGTTTTTATACTAGTTCAAATTTTTTACTTGATTAGTAGCAAGAGTAAGTTATCTAAGTATTTGATTCTAAACATACACTGTTTTTTGACAGAAATATAGGGTTTTATAAAAACCTAACTCTATCATTTGTATACAAAACATCGCTTTTTATGGTTTTTTTAATTTTCAAAATAGGTTTCAGAATTCACCCTTTAAAAATAAATCTATTTAAAAAATTTTTGTATTTAAATTTACATTCCAGTTACTTTAAACAAGTTATTTGTTACTCCGTTTTGTGGTAAATGTAAGTTCTAACCACAAGCTATCCCTTTTAATATGAAAAAGTTGAAGCATTCGCGAACAGAACAGTTACCAAACATAGGAGTCCAAAACAGTGTAGCCGATAACTACCATTACCTAATATCTTCTTCCTTCTTCTCATAAATGGCCGAAGAAGCGGACTTCCTTGTTTTGCCTAGTAAATTCATTTCGATATTCTGAATTTCCAATCTTGAACAGTTAAGTTTACAATTTTCCAAAGTCCTCGAGAATTTTAATAGTTAGAGATTTTCCCACTCCATCTGTTTTCAGGTTTCTATTTATTATGGCTGTAAAAGTATCTCATGCAATATCTTTTCTTTCACTCTTAAATGACGCGTACTGAAGCTCTCACCCATCCTCCCTCTTAAAGGTTACATAAATATTCTTCTCTCCCTAGAATTTAAATTTGTGGGGAAACCACTAAATGCAAGTAATTAGTTGCTTTGGATTTAGCCGGATATAAATAAAATTAATGTTATTGTCATTAAAACAAACGATACGTTAATGTAAGTAGATAAATATCATAAACGGCCATATCTTAATTGAACAGCATTTTTGCTATTACAACTGTGTCATTTTATTTGGAATAATATTTATATGTAATATTAATTGTTGAAACATTGAGATAGTTCTAAACTAACAAACCTTTTATAATACCGCTTGCATAACCAGGCTTTTTTTATTTTACTTTAATTTAAAATTATGTTATTTTACTAAAAAATATATTACAATGCAATATATATCACTTTAAAAATGATTGAAATTTGAATTAAAAACAATTCAATTAAGGAATTAATTTTATACCTCATAGATAATCCATAATTAACAAACAAAAAATTTTCAAGAATAAAATAACAAAATGTTACTACGGTTTGGTAGACTATAACTTAATGCCCAAGCGTAATAAAATTGCTATTAAGTCGAATTCTCGTATGGTCATTTATTTTTGGTAAAATTACGGAAACGAAGCAGGAAATATTAAGAGAACTTCCAAGTGCGAACTTTACCAATGTGCATCTACATACAGAAACGTATTGTAAATTGACTTGCTAATACCGCCTAAACTTACTTAATTTATATTTTAATTCCGCAGGTTGTAGTTTATAACTTATTGGATGACAACCGTCGTCCTTGGTAAACTCCGTTACTACACAGCATCCAATTAACTCGCATTCGCATTTGAATTAAAATCTGCACTACTCAAATATGAAAATACGTTTACTCACTAACACAGCGGTCGCCATATTTTAATTTTTTATATTTTTATTCCAACAGTTTTAATTAAATTTTATAAATTTTCCAGACTTTAAGTTACATGAATGTTCTATCACATATCTCTGAGGAAAACTCTCAATACATTTTGCATTTCACTTGTTGAGATAAACAGGATTATATTTTCCTATTGTATAGGGAACAGATTCTACGAGTTATGTCTAAACATTATCCAACCTTGTTTTAACCATGCCTGCATAGAAGTATTCAAATAGGATTTTTTCCTCGAAAAAGCAAAAAACATTGAAAAGGAAGCTTAATTTTAAAATGTTATTTTCTTCAACGAGAAGATTATAATATTTATAAGAAGACAATCGTTATCATCCAAAAAGAGGCTTAATACGTATCGCATAACTTTGGGACCCAAAAACTTATCGAACTGGTGTTATCGTGTAAACGTTACGTTTTAGTTTTACATATCTTTCACTTTTAATTAAAGTCAATTAATTCTAGTTGCCGCACTTCACTTGAATCATATTTATTTCAAGTTTTATCAACATCCCTGCGGCAACATATCCATAAATCACTATTAAATATTGACAGAGGGAACGTTATCCCAGGTGGAGAAAGGAGCTAATCTTATACCTTCACTTGCCATGGAATCCATTGAATTATATGAATTAGAATACGAAAAATAGTTATGTCTGAGTCCTAATATCATTGTTTATCAACATTCATAATAATTTATTTTTTCACTTCATGTAAAATCTTTGAACATTACACAGTTAAAGGCCACAGAAATCGAAAATATGTCTTGGTTACGGTAGTTAAAATTTTATATTAAATGTTATACCAAATAATCTCGAAATTTAAAATAGAACAATGTAATTTTATAAAAGTACTAACCTCTGTCCGTTGGAAACAGACCGTGCCATGCCAATCAGTTTATACAAACAAGAAGAAATATTGGTTAACAAGAGAATTATACTGTATAGCATTTATTTTTCTGTTTTCAAATATAAAGTGTTAAAGAACATTATGATTCTGTAAGCTAATACCGTGAATACGAAATTTGTCATTTGTAACCACACATGACATATTATTCAAGCTATTATTCCATGCAGAGCGCAAACTATATCTCTAAAAACTATACTCCGTTAAAAAAGTATCTCTGTTTTCAAAAATAGAAGTAACCTCAAGGCCTTAGACAATAAACCTAAAAATAGTTTTTTAATGTAGGTATTGACATTAAACAACAACTATATTCATAATAGCAAAAGTGTCTATACAATATCCAACCTATAATGCGTATCTTCGAATTGAAACTTACGATATTTCATCCCCAGGAGGGTTCTCTTCTGGTTTTATTATACATTCCAGTTGATCCTGCATTGCTTACAGCAAAACTGATGTTACAATTAAAACTGGGGAATCATTTTTATGCCTAGGATCGCATATATTAAGACATTGGTGCGCAATGGCAGATCGATTAGTCTCTTCTCCTTCTATTGAGGAGGATGACTGATGGAGTAGGTAGGGATAGCAAAGTGTTAAAGACAGTTGCTATCCTGGACCTAAGGACATGCTTACCCATGCCCGCTGTGCTGGAGAGACCGGTACAGAGGTAGCCTCCCTCTTTCAATGTGAAATTACTTAGTTACAGTCACCAATCCTTCCTCATAGCTCTGGGTAGGATGCGGCCCTGTCAGTCCGGAAGAAGGTGAAAAGATCCTTTTAAGAGTAGATTCAATGAGAGGATTCTAATATTCTAAAAGGATTTTCAGCTGAACGCGAGAGTAATATAAGTACACATACTATTATAATATGTATTACGATATTTACAAGAATAGATTTGCAAAACAATGATGTATCATTAAAATACGCTCGCTGAAAAAATACATTTTTATTTATTTATTTGAGTACCTTGCAATACCACTAACCTGGAAATTTCGTCAATTCAAACAGCTCACAATATATTTATAATACCTTTGTAAAGCTTCATTGATTCCATATCATACTATTTTTAAGCAATCGCAGTGTATCAGGAGACAATCTACTGCCCACCTCGGGCTGGGTTTTATAACAAAGAGGTGCTGTTAAAGCGAATGAGAATTTACCCTTTACACCTCTCCGTAATTTGGAGTTGTAATAAAGTTTGACTTGCTAATTTTCATTTTCAGCATTGTTTACTGGTAACAACATAAACACGTCAGAGTCCCTCCTCATTTGACTATATTATTAACATCGGATAAAATGGAGACCCTCCATATGGCACTTTGATGTAAATAACTCAGACAGTATTTTGTGTCCTTACTAACTGATATTTCATATAAATGACTGTACAAAGAGTACGATTATCCAATAAGTAAGTAATAAGTAAAATAGAGCAAAAGAAGATTTCGTTTAAAAAGTAAAACAACGAAACAAATTCATTTCGATAGTTAAAAGCTATTGTTTTATAGAATTTATAATAAATGTGTAAGGCTATAGATACAAGGCTAAAATCTGTTACTAAAGTATCAAATATTTACGCACACAAGATGGAAATATATCTGGGTCGTACAACCTCATTACAGGACTGACAAAAAGAAAGAAAAACGTGTGAGATTCATACGCACAATGAGGTGCTTATTGACATGTATTTTAAAGCATATGAGGTCGCCATTGCCTCCCTGAATGAGAACAAAAAATATCTATTTCATATTGATATGGCGTAAGGAATTTTATCTCGCTCTGAAAAGATGAAAACTGCCCAATTTTAATACCTCAGGTTATGACATCACCAACCTACGGAGTACAATTTATTTTACAGTGCAATGTCTTAAAAAAGTGTATTAAGAAAACTCAGGAATTCCTTATAAAACCTTTTCAAGTAATATATTATAATTATATATTGCACTGGGTATTATCACGTTATTGGAAATTTTTAAATCTGGCGCTAAATGTAATTCACATTAAAGACAAGGGCCATCCTGCATGTAATTAAAATTAAGCAGAGTCTTACAGATAAAAATGAATTTAATAACAATAGCAATACAATCAATGTTTAAATGGTAATAAATTTGAAATTTAACAAAGAACTATTTTTCGAGAAGGAACTGAATGAATTGTATAGAGCTTGTACAAAATTGTTCTCTTATTCTGTAACGTGTTGGAGTCAAGTAATTTGTAAAATTGACTAAATCGGTGGATCCCAGTTTCCATTCTATCCGAGGTCTGTATTCTAAACATCTGTCCTAACTTTCCTCTAACTATATCCATTTTCTAGTCAATGTTAAATAAATAAAAATTTATTACCATTTTACTAAAAGGCAAAATCATTGGAAAACCAAAAGTATGATTATCTGTTAATGATAACATATTTCATATTAGTTTTCCATCTGTAAACAAGTGACCTCTGGACCTAAAACATAGTTTATCAACATACTGTTCCCAATCAAGGACTCCGATGGAGATGAACAACCCCACCCCGCTTCGCTATATTACAGTTTGTCTGTTTTTCTTCCCCATCAGATTCGTGGATTTTTATTTAGTTTTGAAATATTGTGACAATTGTGCCAAAGCATTTTAATTAGAATTGTTCTTTATCCTGAAACGTTTCATGAATGATGTTAGAAACACAATGACACCAATAAAATCCTTACAACTTTCATAGTAAAATGTATGGACAAATAAATACGCCTAGATAATTTAAACAAAAATTACTTTTATTTGTAATTGACTGTTAATATAATTTTTCACAAGAGAGTGGTTGCTATCTGAAAATATCAAGTTACATATCTCCTTTGAATGCGGGGGCGGGTGAATCTTTTTATTCTACAAAAAATACAAAAATGTATTTTAACAAGTATTGTGAAAATTGCACATCGATATCAACAACTTGTGATAGGTTAGTTTTATCTCGGCCAAAAAAGGTTTTTATTGAGAATTTAGGTTTTTAAAAATAAAGGATTGACTTCACTTATAGAGCTTGTTAAACGCAATTAACTGTTCTGTGTAAGGCAATTTTTATAATTGTGCAACTGTATGTTTAGTTAAATTAGGCACAATTTTTAATTTGTTTTAATTTATAATCTTGAAAGTATAGAGTAAGTAGTATCATTACTTCTTATGTAAACCTTTTCTGCATCACCTGGTAAGCATAGAGTAAGAAAATATCCTAATAAAAAACATTAATACCAAATAAAACTTTTAACCGTACACTTTTACCACATTTTAAACTTTGCAGTGTCTACTTAGTACTATAATATTGATATTATAAACAAAGTTACTATGTATCTTTTACTACATACTTCTAGTCTGTTAGAAAACCCATCTTATTTGTCTTTTGACAAAAACAGGCTTTCCTGACTTATGTCTGTATATTTATTTTCTTGATCGGTAAACCAAACACAATCAACTATGGAAGAAAAAAGTCATAGACCAGAGTAAATGCTATGGGTATAAACATACACATTTTCATAGAATTTCTTGATTATTGCAGCAAGGGAAAAACAAGTTTGGTGATGGAAATATAAGTAATTCGAATATAAAGTGCAGAGCCTACGAAATTGTTAGCGAAGAAGCGGGTTACTGCTAGCATGTAAATACATTTAGAGAACGAGACCTAAAAGGCATCTAATCAGCCGCGAAAATCGGCTATAATAATCATACGATAACAAAGCCGCGGCGGCGTCAGCTAGTTTATTTATAAAACAGAGGAAGTGTGTTAAAAATAATAAATCTTATTGTTTAAGTCGTAATTGTATTTTATATGTAAGATTAATAAAATCTTTTCACACAAATTATCGTCCTTCTTTACAAAATCGAACAAGAATTGTTGTGTCATATTTAACTCATTAGAGATTTGCACTCTTTAGAGTATATATTACACATACATACAGAATTTCGGATCAGATCTGAAATTTAAAATTTGAGCCCTTGTATGGTATTTTGTTTTGATCAGTATTATATATATATATATATTATACTTATATATATATATATATATATATATATATATATATATATATAATATATGTATATTAAATTTAAGGTGACTTAGTCAACAAAGTGAATTTATAAAAATTAAATCATATGTTCACCATTGTACAATAATTCATTCTTATTTTTCATTTTCTGTGTTGATGTTTTATGTTTATTCTGTTCTTATAGCCCTATTTATACAATTTTTGTAATTTCCTGAAGACGGCTTAAGCCGAAATATAGAAAGTGTTTATTACAATAATTGAAGAATTCTTATTGAAGATTAATATATATATATATATATATATATATATATATATACCCAGCGTTCATGTATAACTTTATGATTTCTTACTTTTTATTTGTTGCCGGTAATATAACATATATGTTATGTACTATTAATAAAAACTGCCAAAGGACAATGACTTAAAGTTTATAAATTAGGTTTCCTCTAGGATATAACCCGTAACAAAAGGTAACACTTCATACCGTACTATTATGCCAGGTATTCCATTGTAAAGAGTGCATTACTAAATCAAATCTCCTTTACATTATGAATGGTCCGGACTCACCTTTGTTGTGAATACTTCTCTCTGTTAAAGTAGAGTTTTTAAACACATTTCACTGGGGCTACCAGTTCACTGAATAGAATTATGATGAGGTGAAATTTATTATGTTAAACTGCAGCCAACCATTGCATGTTAATTATCACTTTATGACCTAAGTCTAAGCGAAACCTATTACAGGAATGGCTGGACAAATTTCATTTATGCCTATCTTCCTGTCCACACGTTATCTCTAGAATCAACTAATCTATAGATCAATAATAGGTTCTTACTTTCCGTAAATTTTAGTCCTTGTGATGCAGATGAATTTAATTCGGTTACTATGATGGGAATGAGAAAATCTAAGAATAATACATTTTTTAACAAGTTAAGTACAATTATAGAAACAATTTCTATTTGTGCTCATTTATATATTGAGATGAATATTGCGTTCAAACTCAGTGAAGACTCCTACACGTAATGTACAAAATGGCTTCCAATGTATTCATATTCTACAAACAAAATTTATCATTAGTACTTTTGTAGTATATCTTAATGCCTTTACCAATGTTATACCGTCAATACTTAAAAATTATAATGATTCTGAGAATGAGATATTTTTAGCTATGCCTTACCTGCTAACTACAGCACATCATCAGTCACCTGATCACTCTCAGAGAGAGAGTGAATGGATGAGGTGGTGAGATGTATGTGAGTTTTAATTTTTCAACATCCATTAACTACAAACTTGAAAGCATAAAGAGTTAACTATAGTTACTAAGAAACAAACCATTAATAATCCCTGTAGCCTATTATTGTAATTATGGATATATGTTGAATAAAACAATATAATTCCTAATTGAAATACGTTCAAACACTAAAATAATAAATTTATTTTGTAGATTTATAAAATTAAAAATATAATAATTAAATACCGATTTAATACTATTAGAGCAAAAAACAATCCGGCAGATGTTTGTTCATAGTTGCCTTCAATTTTTTCACTAAGATATGTAAAAATTAAGTATTTTTAGAATGATTTGAAGATATATTATTATTATTATTATTTTACAAAAAGCACCAACTTAATAAATAAACGGTTTATATGGTATTACGTAAAATTGTTATGAATATATCACGTAACAAAACGATAAACTAAAAAATAAAACGATATGCGGGTTGCAGCTGTTACTACTCTGCTAGTTTAGACCCCGGAGTAGAGTAGCAGTGATCAGTTGTTATATTACTTTGCTTTGCACGCATTTAATCCTCTAAATTTAGTACATTTTGTATGCAGACTTTTCCGGTGTGGCTGGCCCACCCATAAAAAATTATGGCATCTAGAAGAATTTACTCAGTTCAAATTTCAATAGTAAAAATTCTAAAATAGCCATTTTTGGATTCGGAATTCATCTGCGTAAATATTTTAGCATTTATGTCTTCTGAAATTGGGAGTACTCCTTGTCAAATGTAGAGAGAGCGATATATTTCAATCACTTCCTACAACTTATCAAATATAGTTCTAATTAAGAACTTGACATCAAATAAAATTTATTTAGCTTTGAATTAAATACTAAAAACATTAACATTTACAAAAAAACTTTCCCCGCCGTTGTATAGAGCCATGATTATACTAACTTAAAGAACTTGTTTTACTTGTACAAATTGAAACGGAAGAGTTCCTTAAATTTATTTTATGAATTAAAACTAAAGGGATGCTATGGATAATTGGGAGTATCAAATAGTTAAACTATTATTAAGCTTAATCTAATCAATGCCTAGCAAACCCACGGAAGCCAAACAGCTATATAATATATTACATAATACATTGAATAGAACCCATCCCAAGAGTACACCAGCCCTGTATCAATAACCTCGCCCATCATCTCTCGACAAGATGGGATCTATCAGCTCTAAGTAATTGCAGTAATACCGTACATTACATTGTAATGAACAGATCCCACCTCAAGAGAATACTGACCTTACATCATCGACCAAAATATCTCTCCCATCAACCCTCGACAGGATGGCATCTATCTGCTCTTATCGATTACGGCTATACTGTATTTTACATTGTAATGAACAGATATCACCTCAAGAGAATACTTACCTTACATCATCAACCACAATATCTCTCCCACCAACCCTCGACAGGATGGCATCTATCTGCTCTTATCGATTGCGGCTATACTGTATTTTACATTGTAATGAACAGATCCCACCTCAAGAGAATACTTTACCTTACATCATCAACCACAATATCTCTCCCATCAACCCCCGACAGGATGGCATCTATCTGCTCTTTTCGATTGAGCCTATACTGTATTTTTACATTGTAATGAATAGATCCCACCTCAAGAGTATACTGACCTTACATCATCAACCACAATATCTCTCCCATCAACCCTCGACAGGATGGCATCTATCTGCTCTTATCGATTGCGGCTATACTGTATTTTATATTGTAATGAACAGATCCCACATCAAGAGAATACTTACCTTACATCATCAACCACAATATCTCTCCCATCAACCCTCGACAGGATGGCATCTATCTGCTCTTATCGATTACGGCTATACTGTATTTTACATTGTAATGAACAGATCTCACCTCAAGAGAATACTTACCTTACATTGATTACAATACCTCGCCCACCAATATGTTATTAAATAACTTTGGTTTAATACTAACATTATTGCTAACTACCCATGAAAACACATTTCAATGAAGAACTATAAATGGATAATTGATTGCATACAAAAATAAAAGAACGTTACCTCTCACTATTTTCCCCCTTCGTTGTATGTTTTAGTAGCAGTAATAGTTTAACTAAGCGATGGTTGTTTTCCTGTACGCTAAGTTTTGTAACATTACATATCTGATTGAAGTTGAAGTGAGTAGAAAGATTAAGAGGTAAGTTCAATAAGCCGTATTAAAGGACACGACAACATTACATTTTATTTATGTTAAAAGTTACATTTTATTAATATAACATAGAGCAATATCGATTTATTCTGGCATTACCTTAATTTTATATGGCAGATTCCTTTTATAAGTAAGATATTACCTTCTTTCCCCTCTCTAATAACACCGAATTAAATGGGTAATTTCAAGTAATTTTACACTCGAAATATTATCCCAGATTACCCTTTCTACCCATCCCACCCCCAAAAACATTTTCAATAATTGTCTGATTGCGTGAGGATTTAAATATATAGTAATACGGTATAACCCATATTTAAAATTACTAGACTTTTCAAAGGTGTAATTTCTTAAATGCTCTAGTTAGGGTAATGGATTGCAGGAGCGTGGCGGAGTGTGGGCAGGAAAGTTGTGGTCAATGCATGTGAAAGGGCCGTCACCAAACCAACTACGCTACATTACGCAGAGCCTGCTTTTTAATTCCACTACAGCTTAAAACTGGATTTGAAAATGTAATTTCTTCCGGTACAAAAGCGCTGTTTTAAAATTTAATGGAGTTGATTTCGTTAAACATTATTGGGGTATACAAGTTCGTAACTAATGTTTGTAAAGTGATTGATAAAAAGCTGTCACATGGCACTTCCCAGATCTATTTGTACAGTCTGAATAATATAGAGCTTCTTTAGTACCTGCTCGGTTACACTATACCGCACAAACCTACTTTATTTACTGATCATTTTCGGTACAGTTTTCTCAACCAATATTTGTAAATTGATTGATAGCAATTGCCAAATTGAACTTCCCATAGCTCATTGTATGGTCTGAATTAATAAAATTACTTCAGTACCTGCTTGATTGAATTATAACTTCACAAACTTTCTTTATTTACTGACTAACAGAGTACTAGTTCTTGACCAATGTTTGTAAAGCGATTGATAGAATGATTTCTCATGGAACATTACAAAGCTCTTTGTACGGCCTGAATAATATAGAGTTTCTTTAGTACCCGCTCGGTTAAATTATCCCAAACAAACCTAATTTATTTACTGATAATTTCGGTACAGTTTATTTGTAAAGTGTTTGGTAGAAAACTGTTTACATGGACCTTCCCAGAACTCTTTGTACGGTCTACACTGTATAGAACTCCCTCTGTACTTGATCGGTTGAATTATCCTGCAAAAACCTTATTTATTTACTAACTAATATAGGAACGGTTCTCATTAACAATAAATACTTTTATTGAATGAAAACTGAAACAATTCTACATTTATTATTTTGAAAGTAAACAGTTGTGCAGTGGCTTACCGGTTTCAGTCTTACAGAGAACTATTAACAGATAAATACAGAGACAATACAGACTTATACAGAGAAATATTCAAATTCATATATATTTTAAGAATCCACGAGTGAATAAAATATTGACCAGCCAAATATAAGTATTGTCTATAAATTTAGTGCAAAACGTCCTTTTGCAACAATGATATCAATCCAGCAATGAAAGTAACTAGTATGTTTTATTGGTCACTAAAAATAAAAATTAAGCAATATTTTAGCTGAAATTCCAAAAATCCAAATTTTATGATGTAATTTCTAAAACTTTAACAATAATAAATTTTAAACTTATGAAAACAAACAATATACACATTCTTATAGTCATTCTCAAGTTTAACTATTTTGCGAAGATGCTTAAGTTTGTCACTTCATTTTATAGTGACAAAAAAGTACTCATAAATATTATTTATTATAAAGTGTTTTAAAATTAAAATTTTAAGTTTATCCTTAGATAATTTATTTTAAACACAAATATCTTAACTTAGTGCCTTCAAATAGTTTTTTTGCTATATAAAAACGTAACTGACTCGTATTTGCAGTTTCAAATATGCAGGCGCTTTGAAAAATGTTATTTTCTAAATTTAATTGGCTATCCCTGAATACTTCAGGGTGTTAAAAATGGATATTAGCCGATTCGCAGACCTACCGAATATGCATATGACATTTGGTAAAGATTGGTAAAGGTGTTTAGGAGGAGTAAGGTAACTAACATTGCGAAAATTTGATATATCAGATTTGACTGGCTTAAAACCTAGTAGTAATATAATTCAAGATTTTCCAAATTGTAATGTGGACCTCTGATACCTACACAGATAGCCCATTAGTATATATCTCTGCGTTCGAATCACACTTCACTCATACAGTGATGTATGATAGTAAATTATCCTGTAGTTGTATTTCCTGCATAATACGTTGAAAGTTGAAATGTCGAATGACATGATATCCCATGTAATAACAATTCACGTAAGGTCGCGCTGGAGTGATGTGCAAAAATTACGGTCAGCTAGTCTAAGACTAGGGCTGTTAAATTTACCGCATTCACCAAGCCTATCGTAAATTGCCATCATCTAGAACCTTTCAACGAGCCATACTCGTAGTGTGGTTCACTGAACACGTTAAGGGCTTTTCTCGTCCATGGGGTATGTCAGTTTATACTTGCATTTTATACGGAAACTATTATTTTTGTATTAAAACCGAAAACGTAAATTTCTCGTTAATTAATTTTAGATGGTATTTTTAAATAGATTGGTCAAAGATTTTTTTTTTCTTTCCAACAAAAATTACAATTTCGTTGAAAAGTGTCACGTCAGTAACATAGATCATTGACTTTATGGCTATCTCAAATATTTTTCAATAATTGTTGTTGCTTTTTTATGATTTATGTTCTAAAGTCCCACTTAGGTTTTAAAGTCTATCTATCATTTAATGAAAATATAGGGTGTAAGTTTTCATTCTTCCCTCTGAAATAATGCAAAGCTAAAATCTTATACAAAATTATCTCTTTATACCTTCAATTTTACCTTTCTCGTTATCTCTTCTATTACTCTGATAAACTCTTGAAAATTCAGAATTATGAGATTGCAATTGCTAAATCGGATAAGCTCGGTTAAATGCTGATTCATAGTATTAAGGTATGCTTACTTGTTTGTGATCCCCCATACCACGGTCATAATCAAATACAGATAAATTATGTACTAAAACATTCTCTTAAGGGTGAAAGTCCTTCCACCCTTTATCAAAATTCAGGGACTAAGGGAACACTTTAAAACAGAACATATAGTAGCTAAATACTGCATTACATTCAAAAGGCTTATAATTTATCGCCATGAATATGATGCTTTGCGTTTTTCTTTAAAAATTGATGTCAATTTATTGAGAGACCGAATTCCCGAATTGGGATGTAGCAAATGGTAAAACAAAACTTTGATGACAAAACTAGTTATTAACTTGTTGATAGTTAGAGGAAAAAATTTATTTTTGATGTTACTAGGTCTGTTCTCATTAGTTCTTTCAGCAGAACACACGTGGACCAGAATCCAAACTTGACTATTTTAATAAATAGTAAACCTCCCTTTAAGTGAGTTTCATTATTAACGACCATTTTACTCTTAGACTAATTAAGGTCTGACTAAACTACTAATTCATATATTATTAAATTGTTATAAATGGTTTTATATTTTCGACAGGATGTTTTCTGATATAATGTTCCTATGAGTTCAACTATGCAAACATTCCAGTTTTACAAATGTTTGATAGTTTATTATTTCTAACCTGCTACAAAATCATAGTGAAAACCAAATAAAATGATATGCCTTTATCAAAACAAGGAATGCACCTATAATAAAGGAGCAACTAGAAGTTGACAAAATAGATTGTGGATTTTCATTTGTCTAGGATACTTTTGCCAAAGTTTATTAGCAAGCTGTCAAAACAATCCTTACGTTTTACCTGGATATAAACATTAGAAACAGAATGGTCTCTGAAGCCAAGTGGAAAATTAATCCTTATAAAATTTTACTTTCACACTCTGCAGTAATTTTTCTAACATTCGTTTGTGGCCGGAAGAGATTTACTTGGTTTTACAACTGAATTTATATACAGAGTGTACATAAAAGTCCTGCACGGGTATAATATTTTCTGAACGATACCAGATAAATAAATAAGATTTGGTACATCAATACTACACCTAAAAATCTACTTTTTGAAGGAACTATCCAGTTTTCTGTAACATCATGGGGACGTCCCGCAAGGAGTCAGAAGGAAATCTTAAATAGGAGCATAGGTCAATATGGACATCATTTTAAAGGGCTTGTCTAGCAGAGTTTAATGCCGTAAAACCGCACTCAAAAAGATTGATCCAGTACAAAATGGCGGCTGTTCAAAGATTTTACCTGGTTACATTTTATTAGTAGCCATAACCCCAGTAAAGCAAAACTGCAACCAAATAAATACTGCAGCTAAACTACTACATTATGCTAGTCAGTTGTACAGAAGTGAATTATGACATTAGTTATCCTCAAGGGTTACAAATTTGGTCCTAATATATTGATAACGGGGAAAACCTGATAACAGTAACAATTAGAAATCTCAGCGACCTATAACGATCGGAAACACTTCCTGTTTTCATAAAGTGTTGAACAGTTCTCCCTACAGTTGTTCTAGAAATTGGCTGCCTCTCGTGAAAGTAGTTATTAAATAAATGGCATGCTTCTTCGTGTGATCGTCTGTTATTTCCCCAACCAACCATCATAAGAAGTGTTATACGTTCACGTTCGTCAAGCGACATAGTGTAGTTGAAGAACTACAAGCAATACGACAAACTCTTTTGTACTAAAGCGCACTGATAGAATGGATGGACAGCACTACTAAAACAAGAAAACTATATAGAATAGCCTACTATGAATAGACTGGCTAATAGGAAAGTCCTAACTGCGACCCAAAGATAAGAGATTTCTAATTGTTACTGTTATCAGGTTTTCCCCGTTATCAATATATTAGGACCAAATTTATAACCCTTGAGGATAACTAATGTCATAATTCACTTCTGTACAACTGACCAGCATAATGTAGTAGTTAGCTGCAGTATTTGTTTGGTTGCAGTTTTGCTTTACTGGGGTTATGGCTACTAATAAAATGTAACCAAGTAAAATCTTTGAACAGCCGCCATTTTGTACTGGATCAATCTTTTTGAGTGCAGTTTGCGGCATTAAACTCTGCTAGACAAGCCCTTTAAAATGATGTCCATATTGACCTATGCTCCTATTTAAGATTTCCTTCTGACTCCTTGCGGGACGTCCCCATGATATTACAGAAAACTGATAGTTCCTTCAAAAAATAGATTTTTAGGTGTAGTATTGATGTACCAAATCCTATTTATTTATCTGTTATCGTTCAGAAAATATTATACCCGTGCAGGACTTTATGTACACCCCTGTATATATTTACTGCAAGTACATTTATACTTCAGAGTATAACACGTCTTCTTAAGAACCGTTAGTAACCTAGAGAAGGTTTGCAAAACATTTGTAAACTGCCAATACAAGAAAATGTAAGAAGTACTAAACATTTATTTTTACAGTATGCGTTAAGCAAATCGGCAGGTCAGTGATTTCAATTTTTTTTCTTAATGAGTTGTATAATGTGTTCACTGACAGAATTGCAAACTAGAAATTTAGTAGTTACATACATATTGTTTTATCATGAATTTATTAACTATGAGCAAGAAATGATAAGGTAAAATATCTTCAGGTCAAAATTACGACTAGGAAAGACAGAAACAATTAATCGTGTTCTAAAAATACGCGATTGGTACATTTATGCTGGCTGAGTATTCAGTATATGGTGTCTTCAATATATGGTGTTCCACAAGTACTTATATGACAGGATGTGCTTTTACCAAGCTCAGTACAAAGTGGAAAGTGCAATGGAGCTGAACTCAACAATTATATAAATATAATACATTCTTAAAATCTTTAAAATCTCCATTAGAATTACAAATTACAAGATAAAGCTAGTTTAATATGTTTTAAAATAAATCCATAAGTAAATAACGTAATAGTAATGGTGTACACTATCTTCAAGGTTAAAATATGAATTTAATTAAAATAAGGCAGATAATGTCAGAGCATTGTGCGGTTTACCGAGCTGCTTGAATATTCTACGATAAACGCTTGGAGAGCTGAAAGACGTTTTCCAGGGTTTAGTTTTAATCTTAATTAACGAGCAACAATTACTTCACCTCAAGACACAACTGGTCTGCGCATAAATCGTTTTCCTAATTGATGGGTCTATTTTGTACTTTACCAATGATATGGAGTTTAGAAATCTATCAAATTTTTAATATGCGACACGTGAAAGGAAACCAGTAATGATGCAATAAATAAGCATCTTAATACATTGCATGTTTAGGGACTGTCTCAAAGTACGTCTTTGCTTTTTAGCTTTTTACATATTAGCTCATAATTTCAAGTTTGCAACAAACAATTTCATTGATCATTATACCCAGTACTCACTTGAACTGATGCAATAATAATTTTACTATATTACAATGCTGAAACAATCTACTTTTTTTAATAAAATAGTTAATTCAGAATTCACACTGAATCAAACTTTGTCACCATAACTTCGTTGTATATAGAACACTCGGTTGTTACAGCGTTCTTTGGGACTGTACCAAAAGCATTGTAATGCACTTAGTTTTGCAACTCTTGAGATACCTCACTATCTCCATTACTTGATTTTTATAATCTGTACGTCTCTAATGGCAAAACTATGCAGAGTTAATTTTGAAGTTCTTCGCCGCCGACTTTCTTAATTTCTTTAGACGGACTTTGATTTCTGATTCCAGGAGTCACGTATGACACAGCTTCCGATTTCACACGCTGCATAAAGCGGAAGATGAATTATTATTTGGTTTAAATCACTTTTGTATCATTAGAGTTTTCCTTCAAAAACTGTTATTTTTGCATTTCTTGAGAAAAACTGCTGGTTTTAAGATATTCAAAGTTTTAAAGTTCTCACGACCGCTATTTTGAAAATTCTAATAATAATATTATGATATGTTTTTAGTAACTGGCGTTATTGTCATAAAAATTCAAAACAAATTTGATGTAATAATGGTATTAATTATAAAAACACATATTCGGACAGACATATATGAAAATAAGTATCAGAAACCCATGAATATAACATTTTTAATTACATTGTACATTTTAACATAGACATACACAAAATATATATGATCACCCACGTATAAACACACAAATACATTTTCATACTGAATTATCTCACGTGGAAAACAATTCAATATAATGTTATTTGTTTAAAATTGCCGTAATACGTCCACATGGTTTTCACTAGGTATGGTTTGCTGCCTAACCTACCGCATCCTCGGTTTGTATTTAAATTGGTATTTGAGTATGAATGAGCTATCAATCGCGTAATGAAAACTCACCAAAGAAATTTACAGTTAATATTTACTGTCAGAGTGTATTTAATTGTTGTAATGTTTTATGAAAAGTATAATTAAAACAATAAAATCACTGATTGTTTTACAAATTAAACAGTGTATTTTCTTATAATACATAATAGACTTGTGAAATAACCTCTTATTTGATTGATGAGCGTATATGGCATCAAATAGCAATATTGCACCTTACAAAATGTAGGTCAATATTTATTAGTCAATACGCAACACCTACCTAAAATATACCTAAAACACTCACATAGTATTATTATATTTATCTTATTTAATAAAAAAGTGTCCCACACATATGTATTGTTTATCTGTGCGAGAACTGTTGTTCAGGTCAGTCTGGTGAACAACACACTAACGGCGTCACGTCAATACGAGTTTTCTTACAACAACAATACCGATATTATATACGGTAACGGTATGGTGACGTATAATCATATCCCCACATTATGTGCTGAACTAGGGTACCGGTATATATTCACTACTTGACCTCAATATGTTCTTATCTGTACTGTTTGCCCTGCACTGCACAATTGATTCTTCCCTTGCTCTGCTTCGTTGTAAATATGTGTAAAGCGATAGCAAAATGTGTATTGTTCCGTGTAAATTATTTTAATACTGTATTATCGTATTATAATACTCACTTTTGTGGAAACTATTCACCCATATTTTAATTGCTATTCTAGAGTTATTAAAATTGGATAATAAACTATTTGGTCGGATGATATATTAAAGATTTTAGGCATGACAATGTTTAGATTTCAGAATGTTCCAAACACTTCTCAAAGACGCTAATTTCTGAAACGAATTCTCCTGTTAAAAAGTTGTATACATTCCACTATAAGTACTGCGTTTGTAGTGAATGGACAAGGAAGAGTAAAAGTGAAGAAATAGGACCTAAATTTTAAAATAACTTTAAAACATGTTTTACACGTACTTTAATACTGTTTTTACATTGCAATGGTAATTTTTAACATACCTTAATTTCTGTATTGAAAAAATTAAATTTGGTATTTTAAGGATTTAAAAAATCTTTATTGACTATGTTTGTAAATGTAATTTTGCTTCTTGCAGTTTCTAAATATGTATTAAAAGTTTTAAATCAATCCAATGTTTTTAAATTTAAACTGAAATAATTTGCAAACAGTAATAAATTGGAAAGTGTTAATTATATTTTTTGAAACAGAAATTTCTCGTTAAAGCTAAACCGGTAAATGTGTTTCTACTTATTAATGCTGTTACATTATAATAGTATCTTTAGAGTTAAAATATGTTGAATCGACTTCAGTGTAGCGCAACGAAACCTTAAAGAAGAGATAACAATTTTTTATAGGTAACAACATATTTTGCTGTTACAACATTTACTTTTTTTATTTTGAAGCGTTATTTACATACACATAATGTATAACATATAAATAATAATTGTTACAAGGCAAATTTTAAATTGATGAAATACTGAGTAAGTGAGTTTAATCTAAAGATTAGCTAGATTATTTTATGTTCACTATTGATCGATTCTGATAGCTAATTTGCAATATAAGGATTATGACGTATTACGTGTATTATGAACAGTGCAAAAGTGAAAGTTTGTCAAATGTATGTAATCAACTGTTCTCTGTAAACATTGTACTATGACAGCACGACAATTGTTTTATTTTATTTTATCATTATTTTAATGATAAAATTTATGTCCCATAATTAAAATTAAACTGACACTAAACGTCTGTTCTTATTCCTAAGATGTATAAATATTTTCCTGATCGTGAGAACAATGCAAACTCAACTAAACCACTAGAATTGCCTTAAACAAAAAATTATTGCATGAGACGTCAGTAGACCCATTTTTAAATGAAGTACTTTTCTGAGATCGAGATATGTATAATATGGACATGATCTATGCCTACTTACGTTTGAAAAATATCAAACAAAATATTAACAGGTAGCAGATATTATAAATGTGAAAGTTCTCTTGTTTTTGTTTTGCTTTCACGTGTAAACTATTCAACCGATTGTACTACATTTTTCAACAAAAAGCTTATAGCAAGTTATTACACTTTATGTCTATAGGATGCTTCCTATATTATTTAATTATTTATAGGAATCTTTATATTTTTATTAAGAGAATTGTGAATTAATATACTAAGTGAATTGTAAGATTTTGATCCTTCCAGCAGTGCTGAATTTCTTGCCAATTCGGGTTCGAGGAATGCTAGAAGCTTCCTTTTGTTCTAGGTATTGAGCATAGGTTACAGGTCTGGGTTGGATAGGTACCATCCAATTCAGAAATTGTGTTTGCTCAATTTTGATTGGCCAATGTTAGGTTGATTAGATGGTGGGAGGGACTTGCGGTGGCTTCAACCACGTTTTCAGAGGATACTTTGCGGTGTGCTCAGAGAGAGAAGTTCGTGTAAAGTGATAGCCTACTCTTGCCGTATTGATTTTTCGGTAGGAAGGTTAAGTTTAAGATTAAAATTTCTTTTCAAAATTTAAAGTCTCAAGTTTAAATTAATTAATCTATAATAGTCATTTTAGTTACTTGGTGAAGTCTTCAGGAGAAGTGCGAGGTGCCGTGAAGGTTAGAATTTAACATTTAAATAGTAAATTTCTTGATGATATTTTCCTGTTCAATTTGGTTAAATCAGGAATAGCCTACTGAAAAAGAAAATGTATTTTATGTTCTGAGGTTATATATATATATATATATATATATATATATATATATATATATATTTAACAAGTTCCTAAGTTTAACATTCAAAGCCAAGCGGATAATTCTGGATAATTCAATAATTTTTAAATTGGAAATTTACAGAAAATAAGTAGTTTGAAATTGATACAATTTTGAGTTTAACTGGTTGGACATTGTCTTTGTTCATATATTAAATATTAATATTACCTTAATTTGTTTGATTTTTATTTTGAGAATAAGTCTTATTTTATTATTTGTTTCATTTTATATTTGAAGAAGATTATTTTATTTTGAAGTTTAATGAAGATTTTTATTTTGAGTTTGTGTTGAAAACATTAGCACTGAGAACTTGAAGGACACAATTATTGAATGATAGATTGATTGATTGTTAATTTTAAGACTGGACTTGTGAACTTTTTATGGGTTAAAAATAAGAAATAATTGAGAATAAATTCAAAGTAAAAAAGATTGCTTGGCGTTGCTGTATTATTGATTTTAAATTTTATTAAAATTACTATTATTTTATACTGAGTTTAATTACTGAATTCCATTGGAACTTGTGCATTCTTAAAATAAAGGGTTATTAGTTCAGAACACAATTGATCGCTCTTATATTAAATCAAAAATAGTTGTAATTGGTTTACAGAAGATAACCTTACTATAGACATGTTACAATGTCCAAACAAAGGATTTCAGTTTTTGTACATAAAATAGATTTAAAAACACATTCGTAATAATTATTCTTGGTGTATCAACAGAATAAGTTATTCTCTTGTAGTAATATTATAATGCATGTTTTGGGGCTTCATGTTTTTAACGATAAGTGCATTTATTCATACTAGAATCACACAGACAGACGCTAAACTACACGATATTAACATTTTAAATAAACATATAATTATTTATCTATATATAATTTAATAATAATTTAACAAAGTCAATATAATTAGAAAATAATTCAAAAAAGTATGGTTTCATAAAGTGCTGGAATATTTTGTTGAGGAGCTGGAAAGATAACGTTTCACAGCGCTTAGTTTAAATCTGAATTAACGAGGAGCAATTAGTTCACCTCAAGACATCACGGGTCTGAGCTTGCATCACAGTGAAGAGCTTAAACATCTCACAGCTGTGCTTATTTTGTACAGGCGATGCCCGAAAACCATACAATTTACTGTATCACAGTACAATACCAGTGTTTAGTATTCATGCTTAATATAATATAATATATCAGACACGTGAAATCCATACCCATTACTAACAGTTTAAAGCAAACTTGTTGTGTAATTTAGATGGTTGAACGTTATAAAATTTTCTTTTTAAATACAAACTTCACTGATCTCACCTATTCAAAATGATTATCCTAAGCTATATATGGGTGGATTATCATTTTTTTTTTTTACATATAATCTAATATCGTTTTTTTTATAACTTCCTAGCGGGTTTTAAATCACTTTCTTAAGGTCAACTAATTTTATAAGAACATAAAAAACTTTAATGCATTTAAGTGCAGATAATAACATAATTTTAACTCATTTAACAAGATCGAGCGAAAAAATTGATACCGATATCACTGTTTGAAATAATTACTCTGTAAATTGGTATAGCGTTATTGGGTGAAAACTCAATAAATTTTCTACGTTTTGAAGGAAAGAAGTATAAAGAATATAAAGAATTATCTTTGCGTGGGATAAACAATTCGGAGCTGGCATTATCAGAAAATCTGTATTAAATTTAGATTTAAGGAGAAGTATATTATTACTTTAAATAAGACATCGTATATTTAAAAATGCTACCAGAAAATTGTTCTAAAGAAAGACTTGAGGAAAAGAATTACTGAATTCTTAGCCCTAACTTGATGCGTATCAGAGCCTGCAATAATGGGTGAAAGAACATTGTTAAACTTTTATATCTACCAATCCAGTATTTTGTTAACATTTATATTCATTACATCTTAAGCTTTATTACTCGTTTCGTGGTTAATAACCCCCAGTTTCTACTCAAATATAATAAGAACTAATGACTCTGTACCAGCTTCAATGTAATTTTTTTATTTTTACTTTTACGTTATTATGAGAAAATAAGTATTTGTACTTTTTTCTGAAGAATTTACATCACCTGATCTAGATAGGCTAGTGCACCAAAGATTAGGTATTTAACGAAGGTTATAAAACAAATCAGTTTTATGTTTACAATTCTCAGTTATTAGCTCACTAACGTTAGTGTAGGAAATTTATTCTAACAGAATTGTGTATTGTGGTCAATTGATGAATGCAGGAGTTTTTGGTATTTTATATCCTAAAATATTATACATGAAAAAATGCCTTTTGTTGTTTTGCTTTCACGCATAAACTATTAAACCGTTTTAGGACCACCAGGCCAAATGAACCATCTGGGTTAAAGTATCTACGGTTCAAGTAGCGTTCAAAATCACTTTCACATTTTCATCTGTCAAGTTTCAATTATATAAATGAACAATTGAATATTTTTTCTGACCCATTCTATCAATTTAAGATTGAAAACCACACAATATAAGTGTTGTGGATGAACATGATTTTTACACTTACATTTATTTGGATTTATACCTGAGAAACAAAATTCTTCAAGTGTGTTTGATATAGAGGTAACCTCAGTGGCAGACAATTGTATTACATAAACACATTCACAGCATCCCAACTATTGAATCCAAGCTCAAAAATGTTGCCTTACTACACCGGTACTTAGTATACAGAGATATTATTCGATATACATATAGAGATGAGACGATTGTTACATGTCTTGCCTCTACTATACGTGTGTTCCAGTGTAATTGTAGCCTTTTCATTTAAACATATACGACTAATAATGACTACTGTCACAAACGATTGCTTAAAAGCGTACGATTGAGTAAACCTAACCGATTTAATAAACTAGTAAACTAACAAACTAACAATTGTTCTTTTTTTTTTAATAATTTACAATTCCAGAGACTATTGCCCGTGTTAGCTAAGCAGTCATACGTTACTTCTGCAATCTTCTCAGGTGAACCATCGTCACAAATTATTGAAAGAAAATCATTTTCATATTTGATACTTGGATTAAATTCTCTTGGTACCAATTTTAAACATAAAATTGTCAATGTTAAACAGTACTATATCTAGAGAAAACCAATGATGCTACCTACATTAAATGACTTGTAGCAAACTGACCAGAAACAGGAATGAAAATAACATGGAAAACTTTACTTCAAACAAATAAATGAAGTTAAAGCAACAAAATGTATTAGAGATAAGATTTGATATTTTTATTGCCGTTAATATGTTCTACATGTTTGATAAAAGTCGTCTATATTATCAAAACACCTATATACTATATGTCAAACGCAATAAGAACCATTAAAAAAATTTATTATTATTTTAACAATATTTTTAAACTTTTATTCCCTAACTGAGTTAAACCAACGCTGAATAAAATAGTAACTTACCTCTTCTGAAGGCGCAAGTTTTCTATATTTGTATATTATTGGGAGTATAAATAATAGTTTCATTCATATATCAAACAACAATTAAAAATGTTAAATCTAATTATAGTATTTATATTTGACCTTTAAGCAAGCCAAGCCGGCTACATAGGACACGATTCTATTTTATTTAAAAGAAAATTTTAAAAACATGTGTACTGTAGATACTTATAAAAGGCGTTCATAGTAAAAACATGCTGTAATCGAGGCATGTTATTTTTGCAACAGAAAATCTCAAGAACGAACAACACTTATTTATGTTAATGCGTTTTATTAATTTTGATATGTGACGGGAGTAATATGGAATAAATGTACACAGTTAAGTACTATGCCATAGGCAACACTAATTTCACAGGCGGTGATCTCAATCTAAGTTGGGACTTTAGAGCTTTGTGTCTGTCTGGTGCGTGCTCCTATTCTCGTAACTTCTCTGTAAACTTACTTGACGTTCCTCACTCAGAATAATTATTCACTTAAATCACTCTGGAATATTCCACTGCCATGTAATAACTAATAACTATGTTTTCCAGAGGCATCTGAATTTTTTAGTTATTTTATTTGAAACCTGGTTGATGTCTAAATTACATATTTGTTATAATTATAATTTGGAACTCGATAAATATATTTGATGAAAAATATTCTAATATTTCTATATTATGTATATGTACATTTCAACTACCTAAAAAATGATCTATCTAATCTAAGGACCAGCGCACGAAGAGATATAATATGGACAACTTACTAAAAAAATCTCAACTATTTATTTAATATCGTAGAAAAAAGCTAAGACGCGGATTCTGTAGTTCTGAATACTCCTCATTGAAAGCATCAAATTAAGCGAATAAAAATAACCAATAGATAAAGAATTATTTGGACGTTTTTACAAGTTTCCAGCTTTTATGTAAAGTAATAATAATTTTATTTAATACAAACTTCTTAGTTACCACACTATTATGCAATGTTGTGAATTAAGAAAAATACTCTTAGGTTTTGTTAACAAAATAATATACCTACCAAAGTCACGTTAAAACCTTGATTACAAGACATTTTTGTTTTACTAAGATCTCATTTAGGTTAATATAAAACTTAAGTTTTGAAATTCTGTGCAACCGAAACAATGCACTACTGAACGCCATGGTAAGCTCAAAGCTTCGGGTATAAAACTAAAAAATATTAAATTTGATTCATTACTAAATATGATAAAAAAAATTCCCAAAAGGTTTCCATTCGTTTGTGCTATATTTAACAGGTTTATGAACTATATATTTATCTTCCACAATATTAAATGGTATATTTTCTATTAAACTTATCAAGTTCCATTCTCCGGGATGATAAACCAAATCCTGTTCTTCCTGATATGCTAACTTCAGATCTTTGGAGTGAAGAAGGCAAATCGTTGATGCATAGTACCAATGAATAGCAAACACCCAAGGAGGATTCATTTCTGGCTGGTTTATACCTTCCAATTGAACCTAAACTGGAAACAGCAAAATCTTGCGATGGATATTCCTGGAGTGGCACATCACTTCTCACAAATGGTAAGATATTTGGATAAAATGGTAGTATTATCCCCTAACCATTTCGACTGGAAAAGACTGGGACAGTGACAGCCTCCCATTCTACCAAGACGATATGACTCATATATAAAATTTGCTATCCCTTTCCAAGGTATCTCTACAGAAAGTGGCCTCTACCACCAACCGTATCCGTCCTTAATATTTTGTTCCTCATTGCAAAGGTCTTTTTAGGACTAAGTACAATGAGGAATTTCCTCAGTTTCTTGTCCTAAGTGAACAAAAACCTAAAAAAGAAGATAACTACGAACTCAACTGGTAAACCTGCAATACTTAATTTAAATACGGATAGATAGTTGTTATATTGCTTAATGTATAGGTGGTTAGATGAGTTTTGTTTATAACTTCATCACACGTATGTACAGAGCATTGCAGAAAATCGAAGAAACTTTTTAAATCTGTACTACTCATAGTTATTACTTTGAAGGTATGATGTTGTAGCTGATGTTTTATTAAATACTTTATATTATATCACTAATGCAAAGGACATGTTTGAGGACTGCACTGTTGTCATTTGTAATGTTTCACATAGGCATACAACTCTTGCTGCACGTAAAGCTTTACACAAGAGAGAGCATCACTCATTACAGTTTACTTGAACGTTTAGTTGAAGTCACTCTATGAGTCAGCATCCCGTTGATGACGTCATTTTTGAGCTTATCTTTGAATAGCCTTCATTAGTGGACTAACTACAGCTTCTGACGTCCACAGTTCTGTGCTTACAGGTACTCGAAATGGTTCCTTGAAATGATTCCCTTATTATTTCTAACAAAAAAGGAGAGATATTGTGTACCAGAAAAAATATAAATATATATTACATAAATAAATTTGTGATAATTGTGTTCTTTTCGGATAACAAGGTTCCATTAGTAAAATACATTAGATAGTAATGTTTTATTTTGTATATTTACCATTATTAGCTTAAATGTTTCCTTTCAAAACTTATCATTATAAAGCTTTGCTCACACCATTACCCATACTTTCTCTTGTAATGAGAAACACGTTATTAGGAGGACATAAATCATTCTTTTAACAAGTATTATAAAGAAAATATTAAAATACACTAAAAAATATGACTGAAAATATTTTTCACTTTGTACCGGAATATGAAGCCAGTACAACTAAAACACCGTGTTGCATAAATGAAGCCAGTTGCACAGTTACATGTATTATTTCCATGGAGAAGATACAATGGTTAGTTTTATAAACTCTGAAGAAATGGTTTGATGCTGTATTCCAATACAAACTCTCTCTGTGTTGTAAGGCTACTTGTAATTAAAGAATATTGAAAGTCAACAAGATGATCTCTTTTATCCTACTTATTTCATAATATACTTAATCTAGTTGGCATGTCTTCTTCAAAGGAAAGTAGCAATACTATTAATCATACACTAGCTAAGTATCAATAGAATATATTTTAAGACATTTTTAATTCGTTTGCAAAAATTTAAACTGTTATTATTTTGGATGGCATCAATGGCATGTATTAAATAATTTTGTGCAGACAATAAATATAAACCAAACTTACCATATTAGTGTATAAAATCATATAAATCACAGTGAAATATCGTATCCTACACTTTAAAATTTAGATATTTTAGAACACTCACTGTTGTGTAAATGTCACTGCTCGGAGAGAACGTTACAAAGAACTCATGATTGCCGATGACAAGGGAGCTACAACAGAGAGCTATGTATCCCTGGGCTGACATTCTCTATAATTCTGTAATTGAATCCTTGTTTAAATGTGATCTTAAAGACATTGTACTTGCTATTTTCCCCATACAAAAATGGATACTTTCGAACTATTAAAAAAAGTATATAAAGTAATGCCGTGATTTGTTTTTCATTGTAATTTATTTTTCTACAAACTTAAATTTAACTATATTAAATTCTAATTAAGTAATCAATTTTTAAATAAATATTTTATCTGTAAAACTTAAAAAATCACCTGTTTTTATTATAGTTTTAATAAATAATAATAAAAAATACTCAACGTTATCATCGGGAGAAGTGTTATGCATGTTTATGTATACATACAACGGCACTAATAAGCATACGGGTTGTTTTAAATAGTCCCCAAAGTATTCGTTTCCTCATGAAATAACAGGAATTGAAAAATAATGTCTACAAATTATACGTCCAGTAAAACTGAAATCTAATTATTTTTATAGAACAATCTACCAACAAATTTATTTTACCTACATAATTATTCGTTTGGTCTATTTACACTCATGTAAATATACCAATTAGAGCTATTCATAGACTCTATAAAATATAACTCATAGATTCATTCAGACTAAAACAGAAATATGAAATTGGAGTATATATCTTGGAAAGCAAATATCATATATATATATATATATATATATATATAATATATATATATATATATATATATATATATAAAATCTTTCTCTGTATATTGAATAGAACTAATTTTTTTAATGAACTTCTAAGAACATCTTTGTGTGGTAGAAACAAGACTGAGTGGACTGTTATCGTTTGGTAGCTTAGTAACACGGCAATGAGAATTATACAAGAGTTTATGAAAACGAAGATTCTCAGATTCTTTAAACAATAAAATGCTACAGAAATTATAATAAGAAAAACTATTCATCTACAATGTCTTATGAGCTGAAAAAATTAGCAGAATAAATACTACAACGATATTATTAAACCTATTAGTCTGCTCCTCTTATTTTGTACAAATACACAAAAGTTTAAATATTTTATTAAAGTATTAAATGAAAAAGATTTTTGTGAAATCAAGTATAATAAATAATTAAATAGGATATTTAATGGTATAGGAAAATAACTGGGTAAAGTGTGGAATATGCTTAGTGTTAAAAATGTCCATGGATGGTTGTATTTTTTCACCGTTTTGAGAGGCTCTTCTTAACCCAGTGTCATTTTAAGTTTATAATAATAATAGCTTTTAAGAGAATCAGTACAACCCATAACCTCTTAAGAAATTCAGCCTGAAACCTCTTGCGTCTCTTGTGCGGAGGAGACTTGTAACCCTTATGATGTGGTAAAGTTTTCTATATATTTACATAAATAGACAATATATATATATATATAAATGTATGTATGTATGTATATAGGTTGTAAATTAATTCCTCATACACCTGAATATATTCCATGTGGATTGAGATATCAATGTACAATCTTCACCAAACCTATTAAAGACTTTTTGGATTTTTTGAAGGGTTTAAAGTATCCCTCCCCCATTTTTAAAGGGGAGTAGAGGCAAGAGGTCTCTTTAAATTTTAAAATTGCTACTCCTATCTTGTGACACGTCATTTGAAAGTTAAATTTAAAAGAAACACAATGGCATGAACAAAGCATATCTGCGGTGATCCTATAAAACGTTATCTAAGGTGTAAATTACTTAATTTACTTATTCATAATACAATTGGATACATACCAAACTGATTGAAATGTAAAGGTACTACCTTAACCATAATTATTAAATTCATTGTTTGGATGTTTTTATACAGAAAAATTTCACCTCCCTTTTTAAAGGAGGATAGAATGAGGTAACTTCAATTAACTTTAATTAATATTTTTTTAGTAATAACATTGCCTTTGAAATGAGATACAAACAATCATTTTATCTTTCTGCATTTTATTATAGTAAAATATTTGCTAAATTCCATTACTAAGCCTATCAAAATAATTTAATGTTTATAGTTTTTTTTTTAATAGAACCCCAATTTGGTTTGCCGCTTAATTTGCGTAACCACAACATTAATATATACGCACTAACATCGTCCGTAAACGAACATTACTCATGAATACAAGTTTCACTGGTAGAGAAAGAGAGCTTAGAACTTTGAAACCGCTGACTGATGAGTTATGGTTTCAGTTAACTCAAGTTATCAAGTGAGGTAATTTATCTGGAGCCAAAGTGGTTAAAATCCATTCACGTAGCACTGAGTTATAAAATAATGCTTTTGATCATCATAATATGGTATTCTAGTAATTGATTAAATTTGGATTTTAGTATCTCATGGAGGATTTAAAAATTTAGTATCAAGAAAAGAGTAAAGATGAAGTAATGAGCCTTGGAATGTGTATATTCCAAAGATTGATGTTTAGATTAGGTATCAAGGAAAATATTCCTTACAGTCACAGTCGGAAAACAGTCTTCTATAAATATTAAACGGAAATTGCATTAATAGTTTAGATGTTTATTTCACACAACGCTGATGGGACAATAACTGTCTATGTTGGCATGTTATTATAATACAAACATTTTAAAAACTTAGAAAATATAATTGTATAATCATATACATTTTTTTAATTAGTTGCAAATAATCCAGAATTTTTTTTACATATTATTTGACGGTTCTATTGTATACTTATTAAAAAGGAACTGTCTTGGAAGCCAAAAGTATAACAAATAAGAAGGAATAAATGTTACTTAGGATTATATAAATATTTAAACAAATTTAAAAAAACTGTATTATTCTTATAACATTACGAAGAAACATTTTGCCTAAATGCGAAAGACCAAAATTCTGAAACGTTTTACAGGTTAAGAATGATTTAATATGTATATATATATATAAAGCCACCAAATCACCCGGTATTGCATAAGGGAGAGTGCTATATGCAGATTTCTACTAAATCGACTTAAATTTTTGTGAGCCGGGGATAGAGGGAGTTGAAAATATAAAACAATTTAAAAATTAAAATGTTACTGACTTTTGGTTATTTATCATCATTACCTTTACAACAATAGAAGACTAAATTACAAGGATTTGAATATATTATCTGCTTTAGGTGTAATAAACATAATACAAAATCTTTTTACACAAAAGTTTTAATTTCATAAATATATGTAATGAACCAGCTAAGTGAAACAAAACACAGAAGCAGAAGCATCGCATCCAGTCACAGCATATGAAATAGGAAATTTGCTTGGTCTGGTAAGGAATTTAATTTTATAACATAAACATTTCAACAAATTACAATTTTGTGATATATTATTTATTATGAATGGATTACATTTTTTGATACAAAGTATATTAGGAAATCACACAATTATATTTATTAAAAACAACCATTGAAATGTACTGATTACATTCCATTACCCATTTAGACCATGTAAATAGAATTGTTCCACACACAGATTTGTGTTTTGACTAAATCTTTTAACGTTGCAGGCAAAGGCACAAAGGGTTCTACTTTAAACGGATACCCCCTACATTACGAATAACTCAGTATCATCGTGCTTGGTGATTCCACAGAGTGAAAATCAGAACTTAAAGGAAAACATTTCTCAAGAGCTATAATGGCATTGCTTTTATGAACTTTATGAGGACTTTTCTCGCTTATAACTTATGACTAAATTCCTTATTAGGGAGTCTGTTGTACAGCTTGTAACATTGGACAATTACGTTTGTTTCCGGAAGTGTTGTATAGACAGGTAAAAACACTGCACATTTCTGCAGCTGTTTCATTACAAGATCAACTGAAACTCGGATAGACAAAAGAAGTTAGACATTTGTTTGGCCAAATTCGTTGTTGAAAACTGCTCCCAATTATTAAAATCGGAAAAAATTATCATAAGTAAAAAATAATAAATATTATCACGGCCCAGAAACAGACGAAGGGCGAAACCTCGCGATAGCCTTTTTAGTCTGGTCGGATTTTGCAAGAAAAGCAGCTGATCAAAATCCGTCCTTAATATTTTTGACTCCACAGCACAAAAATGACAGTTGTCTCAATATTTTTCATAAATGGGAGAGAAATTGGTCGTTTTGGTGCGGAATTATATTTTACGACCGAGGTGTCACAAATTTCAGAAAAGATTAAGGGCTTACAAGTACTTTTCCTTCCCAGCAGGAACGTTTTTTACTAAATAGGCAATTAAATTACAATTTATGTGTTTAATTTTATTCCAATTACACTGTAACCCAACACAGCCCTACTGTCGAATGAACGTATTGAAAACGGGTGTTTTTGTTGTGTTTGTTCAGTTCGATAAAAAAACTATTTTATAAATTTTATATTTTCTCAACGCATCTCAAACTCAACTTAAACCAAAAATATTTGTTTTCTTAAGTTAATATGAGTAAGGCTGCTCATCCTAAATTGGAGTAAATGCCGATGTTATGAAGTTCATTTTTCTGATGATAATTTTAAAGATGAATGAAGATGAATAAAAACGGAACCAACTTACAAACAATTAGTGGATGATACTGAAAATTGAGTTTATAAAAGTACAGACGCAGAGTTCTGCGTCCTGCCAGAAAATTGTTCTGGAGAGTAAAGTTGGTGCACAATTCACACTTTCGTGCTTTGGAGTAAATACTAAACTGAGCACAACTTCTCGTAATTCTTATGGGAAATAATTAATTTAAAAATTCACACGAAACACGTAGTAATATTATTTTATTCCGTAAATAGTTAATAGGTAATTATTACTACTCGATTATTTATTTCTTGGATAGAGTTTGGGTCAAATTTATAATTTACATTTCGCTTAACATTTTTCTGATTTATGGTCAGTAAAACTGTAATAAATTCTCGGTATTTAAAGTTAAAATATTTTTGAAATAAATGCATAACGGTATCTGTAAATAATTTTACCATTTAAGTAAGCAATATTGACATTGAGTATCAAAATAATACACCAAATATAACATTTTAATTAATAAAGTTAGTAACATATTAAATTATATACTTTCAAAATAAATACTATTAGATTTTCTCATAAATTAACGTGATTAATTGAATATTAAAAGATCAGTATATTGATTTAAGTCTTTGGCTAACAACGTACATTTATCTTACCAAACACTGAATTCACTGGGAAAACTTCTGAGATCTTAAAAATGGTTTAAATCATATAGTACAAGAACATAAATAAACTACTTAAACTAATTTTCGTATTTAATCCGGCATTTTTGTAAAAACTCAGAACAAAAGCAAAAGGCATAGTCCTCTTAATATTATCCCGAGTCGCACCAGCATAATTACGTAGAAATAGATAAAAACAAGAACGGCATAAAAGGATTAAATATTCGTTATTACCCCTCACAGTTAGGGAATATTTTTTCAAAATTCTGGGGAATATACCAAAATTTTCTTTTTATTTGTGCCATTAATTATGCAGTTCTCATTTATGAATAAATATAATATACGACAGACCAAATAAGTCTTACTCTCTCTTATTACACACCCTGTAAAGTATCTAGAGACTTGCTGGACTGTGCGATACAACGAGCTTTTGAATAGCTAAAAAAAATATAAATATACTAAAAAAATATCACTTGCCTCAAGAATTAACATCACTACGAAATAAATTGGTTGCTATGATGCACAATCGTGTTTTATGAGTGAGATGAAGTCGACTCGGAAAACAATAAAGAGCCAAGAAAACAATTTTTTTCCTTTAAAGGAACTTGTGTGTTATACGGAAAACAAAACTACTGATTACGTAATATTCCAAGATAGTCTTCATTTTTTATGTTTAGCCTACGCATCAAAACCATTTGTCATTTATTTAAGTAAAACATTAAGTTAAGCGAATTTAAAATTGCAATATATTTACCCAAGTAGATTTTTTTTCAGATCGCCCTTACGTGAAAATTTAAAAACTCACTTCATAGACCAAATTAAGGATTAAAAACACGTATTATTTTTGCAGCACGATATTGTATCAGTTAAATATTTGCTGTGATTTGAAGTGTAACATAAGCCAAAATATCAATAAATGTGCAAAGAATATAAAAACCCGTGCTCAATCATACTTATTGTTCTCATTGGAATTTGATTGTTAAATAACTTATCCAGGATTATCCAGAACTGAATATTAGTGACGAATCATAAACAATTACTTGAAAATATTTAGAGATGATTTTATAAAAATACAGTTGAAAAACTCTAAATTTCACTGGAAAAATGTTCTACAGAGTAAACGTGGTGAAAATGTCAGCCTCCTGATTATGTATTAATATTAGTGCGACCCGTATAGCTCGCATGTCTTATGGGAATTGTTAATTACGTATTCACACGCAGCATGTAAACAAACAATGATTCAACTGAATGAATAATGTATCGGAAATGTTTGTTTACAATCGGTTTAAAATATATAAATTATATTTTCCTTCACAGTGGATTTATTTAAATTCCATAAGGTCATCATAAATTTTACATACTGCTGAAGCGTTGTGAAGATGCTAATATTTGGAATAATACATTTCATTAATAATATTTTTATTATTTAGTTTAGTAAGTACATGTACTGTCAAAATAAAGTATTAAATGTTATACTTAACACATAAGTATTATTATATTTTCTCACTTAATTATCGACATAAATTTAATACTAAAAACTCGCCATATTCACTAACTGGTATATTAACTCGCTGGCTACTTAACTGCGTTTTCTCTACAGAAATGGATATGAATTCACTGGCAATACTTTTAAGATCTTAGAAAGGTTATCATCACTATACTACTCGTATGCCGTAAGACATAAAATACTATCAAATAATTTTCGTAAAACACCAGCACAAAATCAAAGGTATCGTACTCCGAGCCGAGCATTCAAAAAGTAAACTTGAAGTGGATGAAAACAAAAATGGCATAAAAGGAGATAATCTTCAGCAATTATCTCTCATTATTGGAGAATAGTTAAAAAAAGAAAATAACCAATCTTTCTTTCTATCTGAGTCAATCCATTGTTCTCTTATGGATAAATGTTAGATTTTAACAGATTATGTTGTCTTTCGCTCTGTACACTATAAAATAGCAATGTACTTGAAATACTACTATAATAGACATCATTTTGTTTTGTAACTTTTTTTGTTCCCTTAGGACAAGATGCTCATAAATTGCTCTTAGTCCTGTAAGAACCTTTACGCTGCTTCCGGAGTGACAGGATATTCAGGATGGGTAAGGTTAGGGAGTAGGGGGTGCCTCCTATCGAGATCCATGAGGAAGAATTAGGGCACTATTCTCAAATTTATGTCTCCCCGGAAGAAGTGAAGGCCAGCTCTGAACCAGCCTCTCCAGTCAAAGTAGGCAGGGAGTGGCACATCCTTGTTGAGGCTAGCAAGAACCTCTGAGATTAGGGAACAAACCCCACCAGCTCCAACAGTCATCTCCCACAGTAGACTAGACGTATCGAATTGCCCACGAACCCCAGAATCTCGACATTTGCGGTTAGTGTTGTGCCGCTCCTGGACATCCATAAGGTTGGCCAGATTTAAATGACACATCGGTTTTTGCTGTGCCCAGTGGTGGGTTCAACTGGAAGGTACAAACCAGCCAGAAGTGATCCCTGCTGGGTATGCTTTTTATCTTTCGAATACCCATACTGTAAAATTTTTTGATGTTAAACATTTACAATTAATAATGACAATGCCTTATTGATTAATATTTATCAAATTCAATAACCAATACGTGGTGTACTGGCCCGAATCCCAAGACAGGAATTTTATTAATTAGTACAGTTCCAAGACAGGAACTGAGTATTAACTGTCTCTGTGTTGTTAAGTTCAGAGTAAAGTGAAAAATTCTCATTATCATTCTTTATTATAGTTTCATTCACCAAGAAAATAATCTATTAGCTTTAAATGTTTCGCCGCATGCGCTTACCTGGATTGCGACTTGTATGCCTTGACAAATAGATTAATGCATCCATGTAGAATGTCAACAATAAATATTGCCTTTCCGTTATGCTTTCTCCGTTATTATGTAGATGAGAATGACAAGGAGACCGTCCATAGATGTTTGAAATATTTTAGCTTGTTATTCTGACCGAATTCAATATCTATCACTATTCACTATCTTGTTCAATGGATATTCAATTTTTATCCAATTATAGGTCTTTAAAATATATGATGGCTGATAAATAAATACCAAAACCAGAAACCCTCAACCAGAAGCCAAATTGTTTGTTTCATTGGAGGAAAGTAATTTGTTGGTATTAAGAACTATTTGTAAATTGTGACGTAAATAAAGGTTTATGAAGTGTAATTCAACCGAGTTGGTACTGAAGGTGTACTAAATAATGCAGACAGTAGAAAGAAATAAGATATCATGTGATATCGTCCTTTCAATCGCTTCACAAATATTGGTCAGTAAATAAAGAAGGTTTGTGCAATATAACTCAACCGAGTTTGGTACCGAAGGTGCATTAATAATGCAGACCATACAAAGATTCTGGGAATTTCCATGTGACATCCAGTCAATCGTTTCACAGATATGGGTTAAGAGTCTATAACGAATCCATCACTAAGAATAATTATTTGTATGGTATAATTTAACCGAGCAGGTACTAAGGAAACACCAAATAACACTGTACAAATAGCTATGGGAAGTTCCATGTTACATCGTCCTAGTTAAGAGGCTGTACAGGATTACTCATTAATAAAATAATTTTTGTGCAGCATCATTCACCCGAGGAGTTATTAAAAATAAATAAGACTGTCAAAAGACCACTGGCACGTTCCATTTCACATCGTTCTATCAATATCTTCACAAACAGTTTATTCTATACTGACCCCTGATCAGCTCTTAACGCTACCGTATTTTATTATTCGTTCGCCACACTAAAAATCGATAAAAAAACTCAGGACTGACCTCGAGGAGATATATTTCAAGTAAGTTCGTCTGTAACTTGTTATTATATACATAAGATTTACTCAGAAAATGGACATGTTAGTTGCCCGTTTCTTAGAGATAATTTAAAATATAAGACGAACTGTTGTTCCAAAATATTAAGTTGGTAAGGAGGTTTGCAATATTTCACAACTTCTTTATATAGCGTGAACTTATTAAGTTCAAATAAAAGTGCCATGTTCGTAAATTTCGTTTATTGTATCAACTAATGATCTTCCAAATAAAGGCCGATCTAATATCATAAACTCACCTGTCAGTGGATCAAGTGAAACTTCTGAGCTGTATGTGGAAATTAATATTTTCTATGTGACGACTAGAAAAGTTGCCAACCAGGATTTTTTAGAAGATAAACGCTCCAATTGTAGCAATATATGCAACTCATTCGAATTGCGATCGCCACAATTGGAAACGGTGGTACGTCGTTTCGTAGGTATACCGTACAAACAGTGATCTGGTCACGGTAAAATTTCCCAACATGTGACATTATGATTAAGTGATCCAAGGTTATGTTTATAGATAATATAAAGGACTAGTGAAAAATAAATAATACTCGTACATCCACATTACCCGATGTTTTCTCATGACATTTCTAGTTTTGTAATATTACAATCCATAGAGGAATGAAACTCCTTTATAAATTTACTTTATTAATGTGGTTTTCTGTGCCTTGAGGCATAAAATATAATCTTTTGTTATCAAGGTACAGCAAAAAGATGCCTTATGAAAGTTTTCCAGGAAATCGATCATACAAACATGTATTACTGGAGAAATAAAATTATCATTGAGCATTGAAGATTAAAGCCTCGGAAAGAGATTTATGAAACTATGTCTGTCCGACTGTTTGTCTGTCAGTTCATCTGTCCACGTGATAAATCCTGTAAGAAAAGTCTGGTTCTAATAAATTCAAACCTTTATAGATATTGGAGTCAAAAGAAAAAAGTTGAATTATTTTAAAATTCTGACATTTTACATTCACCTACTGGATAATCATAACATCAACGAGAAACTATAAGAATAAAGACTTTCTAATCACATTGAGTATGATCACGTAATACTTTATTACGTGACCGAGTAACTTTGTGGATCGATTGTTAATGTTTTCATTAGTTCTGTAGGGTTATCGTTTTATTTAATAATAATACTAATACATATAATACTTAAAAATAATAATCTTGCATGGAAATTACGTTTAATACATCTAAGTTGGAACCCTGTCATTAAACAATAACTTACAATGTTACAAACAATTTATACTTGTTGAAGGAACCAATTTTAAATATTAAAAAAATTTAGGAGCGTGTTTTTGTCCGAATGAGTCTCATTTCCAACTGCAGCTTTAAGCTGCAGTGGAATTAACAAGCAGGCTCTGCATAATGTAGAGTAGTTGGTTTGGTGACGGGCCTTTCACATGCATTGACCACAACTTTACCATTCGTACTCTGCCACGCTTTGCAGTTTATATAGTTGTCTCAGTTTAACTAGGGAATTTAAAAATACACGTTTTAAAAATTCTAGTAACTTAAATATGGGCTATACTGTACTACTCTACAGTTTAAATAATAACTCACGCACCCAGACAATTATTGAAAGATATTGTGGGTAAGAGAATTATTAATCTCTGAAGTCGATCATATAAGGCGGTGTACACTTGATATGGTATATGTTATTTACAATGTAATATAATGTCTAACTACAACACTGAGAGCTAATATATGGCACCTTGTCGAGTGTTGATGAGCGAGGTGTTGTAGTCGATCATATAAGGCGGTGTACACTTGATATGGTATATGTTATTTACAATGTAATATACTGTCTAACTACAACACTGAGAACTAATATATGGCACCTTGTCGAGTGTTGATGAGCGAGGTGTTGTAGTCGATCATATAAGGCGGTGTACACTTGATATGGTATATGTTATTTACAATGTAATATACTGTCTAACTACAACACTGAGAGCTAATATATGGCACCTTGTCGAGTGTTGATGAGCGAGGTGTTGTAGTCGATCATATAAGGCGGTGTACACTTGATATGGTATATGTTATTTACAATGTAATATACTGTCTAACTACAACACTGAGAGCTAATATATGGCACCTTGTCGAGTGTTGATGAGCGAGGTGTTGTAGTCGATCATATAAGGCGGTGTACACTTGATATGGTATATGTTATTTACAATGTAATATACTGTCTAACTACATCACTGAGAGCTAATAGATGGCATCTTGTCGAGTGTTCATGAGCGAGGTGTTGTAGTCGATCATATAAGGCGGTGTAACACTTGATATGGTATATGTTATTTACAATGTAATATACTGTCTAACTACATCACTGAAAGCTAATAGATGGCATTTTGTCGAGTGTTCATGAGCGAGGTGTTGTAGTCGATTATATAAGGCGGTGTACACTTGATATGGTATATGTTATTTACAATGTAATATACTGTCTAACTACAACACTAAGAGCTAATATATGGCATCTTGTCGAGTGTTGATGAGCGAGGTGTTGTTTTTGATCATATAAGGCGGTGTACACTTGATATGGTATATGCTACAGTATTTACAATGTAATATACTGTCTAACTACATCACTAAGAGCTAATAGATAGCTCTTTTCGAGAGTTGCTAGGCGAGATATTCTAGTCGATGATGTACGATCGGTGTTCACTTAATATGGTATATAAATAGTATACAGTAAACATTGTATTGGACAGTCATGTTGTATTTTTGTGTCCTTAGATATGCTCTACTTCATGATTATATTTCACGTAATATGGATTTACAATATTTCTAATTACGACATAGCTGTTTATCTACGATATGAGCAATATTCTAAATGTCTTTGTCCTTTTTTGCAGACTAACCCATATCGTGTGCTGTGTAGGCAAAATATTTCCTTTGTGTGAATACAAAAAATAAATGTATAATACTCTTTCCGAGTAAACAATATTGCACTACTTTTATTTAAGTTTAACTGTAGCAATTATATTGAACGTAAACAGTTTTAGATTCAAGTATTTTTAGCTATTTTATATCCTTTAATTGCCATTAGCCGCTCCATAGTAATATTTTTATATGAATGTAGGAACTATTCTATATAACGGTGTAAGAGTAAAACTAGTGTTTTAAGTTCATATCATCATTTATTCATAAGAATATCCAAGAGGATCCTCGCCCCTCCCGAAGTGAACTGGTTCTTATAAACCTAAATTTTAATATACTTTTTCAAAACAGATAAATTCATGTTTAATGATGTGAAGTCACTAATTATAATTATATTCATTATTTTTTATGAAGTGAGCCTTTAGGTAAGAGGGTAGTCTGACCTGCATTTACGTAATATAATTTGCGGGTAGATTTACAGACAATAATGCCTGATGTGCCGTTTGAACAATTGATAATAAAATTGAGTAAATCCTTTTAGATACCACATAGAGGATGTCTGGAAAAGCCACAATGGAAAGGTGAAAATACAAATCTACTAAATTCAGAGGATCGAGAACGTGCAAAGCAGGAAAACAGGATCACTATTACTCAACTCTTGGTAGTAAAGTAGCAGGGCAGTAACAGCTCCAAATTTTATTTCTAACTTATTGTTTTGTCACGAGATACAATCATAACAAAACATGCCTTAAAATTTTAAAAGTACTTACCTTTTTACAGATCTTCGTAAACAATTTAAGGAAATAATGAAACAACTATATGTCTGATAGTCTCCATTCCAATAATATATACTAATATTTAATTATTATATTTACTAATGTTTTAAATCTAGAAAATAGATTCATTATTTTTATGTTTCAGCGTAAACTAATAAAGCTTAAATTAAGTTATAGGTGTACAAGTTTTTTGTTTCTAGGTAACTACAGTTCACTTCGTATTACTTCAAGCGTGTAGTTAATGGTTGATGAAAAATTAAAATTAAAAAATTAAAACTCACATACATCTCACCACCTCATCCATTCACTCTGTCTCTGAGAGTGATCAGGTGATTGATGATGTGCTGTAGTTAGCAGGCGAAACATAGCTAAAATATCTCACTAAAGACATTCTCAGAGCAATTTAAATTTTTTATTTATTGTAAGTACAAAACTGATAATAATGAATTCAGATGTAGTCGAAGAGTAATAATCATATATTTATACGTAATTTTTTTACAGTACGTGTAATTACTGCAAGGTAAAGGTACATCACACAGTGTTGGGTAATAAGGCTTCGCTGAGATTGCATGCAATGCTTAATTGTTTAGTTTAATACATACCACACGTATACATGGCATATAATATTATTCGGATTTTTAAAACATGTATTCATTTATTTTACAATTTTCTCGCTTTAATCACGGTTATTTGTAAGACCAATGTAAAACCTTTCTATAAAACTCCAAAAATCACATAAATAGACATGCACCAAATCCAAGGCGATATTGTCTGCATATAAATGAAAATCCATGTACAATTGCAACTATATAGATAGTTATTAACATATTATTTGTCCTAGACTAAGTAAATCATCTAATATCCTATCCTCCATCAAATTTCATGCAAGTGGAATCTAAATGTTTTGGCACGATAGGGATATCATCATGTGCTAAAACATGTAGAATCCATGCACATAATATAGGACTGGAAATTGACTGAAGGTGAGAACGTATCTACACAAAATTTTACTCTCGAGATATGGTGTGGACAAACAAACATATATTATTTATAATTTTCTAGTCCCTCGAGTGAAAGGCTTCGCTAAAGATTAGCTCATAAAGGAATAATTAAAATCAAATTGTTTGGCTGCAGTTTATTTTGATAAATTTCACCTCTTAATAATGTGTATTCAGTGAACTGGGAGCCCCAGAGAAATTTTTTGTGTAAAACTCTGCTTTAACAGGGAGAAGCATTCACAATAAAGGTGAGTCCGGACCATTCATAATCTAAAGGAGATTTGATTTAGTAATGCATTCTTTACAATAGAATACCTGGCATAATATTTGTTTGGAAGTGGAGTTACCTTTTGTTACGGGTTCATTAATTTTTAATTATACATTTATTTTAACCTTCAAATACATCAATACTTTTATTTATGTTTCCAATACTGTACCATAACAGATTTTCTATGACAAATGGTTTATAGACTATAAGTTATTGCCCTTTTACACTTCTTGACAGTAGTGCATAAAAAGTATGTTATACCACCGGCAACAATGCATTAAAACATATGACCCGAAATAATATATGAATGTTGTACTATATTCTCTGAAGACAGCAAGTTTGAGTAGTTTAAAATCCTTTTCTAGGGTTGGAGATCTTGAATCAGGAAAAGGGATTTGTAGCCATTACAGATAAAATATAATTTGACACTGAAGCAGTTAAATTTAGAATTTTCATAACAATTATTCTGCCTCATAAATAAATATAAAGAAAAAAATACTTCGAATTTTATCTCGCCTAAAAGTTTGTATACTGTTAGTTGGCAAAAACTTTTTTTTCCAAACTTGTCGAAGGAATCGCCAATGTTTATAGTTTCTTTGTATTAAATAGAAGATAATTGCACAATAACAAGATGTTCGATCACTCGGTTTTGGTAATCATGCGTTTTAAACAAGGATGTGCGTATCGTTATTCGTAAACTGCCTACTTGACGCTTTAATTTCTATCTCCGTATTTCAGCATTCATAATTGATGAACCAACCATGATAGTTCAAACTTTTTTAAAGATACCAATCATTTCACAAACAACTAAATATAAATTATACATTTAGAAGAACACAATGCTGCACTATACAAACTTTGATCACTGACTTAAATTACTACTGCCTACGAACTAGTCCTGACGAGATTCCATTTATTTCTTAGAATCGTGCACGAGTTTGTGAACTAATCGTAACAAATCTTTACTAGTTGATATCAAAGAACACTATATCAACGCACACTAAGTGTAGGCTGTGATGTAAAGGCTGTTGGAAAGTAACACAAGAATAAGCGGCTTGGAGACGATTGTTGTCTGGGATTGGTTTGCCGCCAGATCCGGTCTCTTGTCCTTCTCCGCTGTTGTTGTATAATGGAGGTATTTACTTGACAAACTCATTAATGTTGCCTAATGATTGTTGTGAGTTACTCAGGATAATCATCTTTACGTAGGAATTTGAATAAAACAATAAAAAAATGGCATGGTTGGTTAATAAATGTTTTATAAAATGTTAATAAATTTTCCCTCTTAAGCTCCCCTCAAATATTCTTCTCTCCAAAGCGATAAGGTTTGAGGAAAAAAACTGCAACTAAGACAACAGTTGTCCTAGTTTCAGTCCCATGCAACTCGACGTATGTTTATCAACATAAAAACATAACATGGTCTTATAAATATTTCATTCATATAGAACACTGGCATAGACTTATGCGAAGTGAAATAAAAGTCTTCTGACCATTTTAAAACAAAGATATAAGTATAAAACATGATGATTAGATGTTTTAATATTATGTCACTGATTCAAAAGTCAATGAAAATCTAACATAATGATATGTTGTAATTTTGTGCAAACAAATACATAGGGATTTAGAAAACATTCTGAATATTAATTGTTTAGTGTTATTTTGAATAATTATTTTTATTATACACAATATTTATTTAATGATAGATACAAAGTGGATCATAAATTTCAGTACTTTAATGATAGTGTATATAAACATTATAAATTGTACAACATTATTATAGATAATAATTTTCAGGCTTTGAAATGTTTTATATACAGAATATACTAACATGTGTTTTTTCAATTAGCATAAAAAAATAAAAAAAGTTAGTTATTCATTGTATTACTTAGATATCCTGAATTTCTCCAAAGGTAAAGTATTCAGAGAAACGGTTTACCACAAAAATTAAAATGAAAGGTGACGATAAATATTTAAAATATTAAAGAAAGCTCATTTAATGTTAACGAGGTGGATCCCAGATAAAATATTAACGTCACGTGATACAGCCTAGCCAAGAGTAAATGTGCTTAGACCGGTAATGAAGATGCAGGTTAACCGGGGGAATGTCAATTAGCTTGTGGGTCTCTGCAAGTCTCAAGTGCTCTCAAATTTTTCAATTATCTCTTTAGTGATGAAAGTAAATTTAACATGGAGGAAAGGCATGATTATCTTTTAAAAAGTAAACTATTTTCTTGTGATGTTGTTAAAGCTCAAACTTCGTTTATAAATTAGTTGGCAGAGAATAATATACAAGCAGGTAATCAACCTTTTAATTTTTCAATCCAGGACAACATTAAATTAATATTTGTAATGGCAATTATCTCAAACTACTAACTACTAGGGAATTGAAAAATTGCTTTGATCAAAAGATTTGGTTCACAAAGCATTGAATTAAAAAAAATTTGTTTGAAATTAAATTATGTTTAAATTATTATGTAAAGATAACTTTATTAAACAAATTGCAAAATACCTAAGCAAAAAATTAAAATGGCATAAATCTTAGTTTCATAATTCACTTGTAAACAAGGGAGTAACCCGAATCGGGATTTTTTAACTTCTAAAAACTAAGTTAACTTGCTATGGTTTTTAATTTCAAAAAGATTCGTCAGTAGTTTAAATTACAAGTGCTTATAAGTCTGACGCTTGTACACTCTGTTTTAACTTATTCCTCACTTTGAATTAAAACTGTGCTATAATTGTGATTTCAGTTGATTTAAAGTCTCAGCAGATTTATTTAAAGATTCTTTGTCATTGCTTGCAACATTCATGGAATAAAGACGGGCATTGGTAAGCTCTACTTAAATCAACCGATACTCTCACGGACTCTCACATGGAATCACCTAGTGGACGGATTACGTCATTCCATACAGCTCCTGCAGTTCTGGTAGTAAATGTTTACAACCAGCAACAATGGAAACCACAGCCATGATGATTTTTAATAAGCAGAAAGGTTTAATCCAGGGTCACTAAAAATCCATCCTACAAGATAACTAAAAATCTCTTTAAGCATAACGTGAAGATGCCGCTTTGGACCTCATAATTATAATACTGTGGTAAGACCAGCTTTAGTGGTGGTTTCTCGATAATTTACCTCCTTCGCAAGACTCAAGTAACGTTTGTGCGTATGGCTCCACATTATTTGTTTTATAAAGAAGATAGTGTCTTTCTGAATTTGAAACAATACGTCCCTCTTTCTAGATTACCATGTTCGGTAAGACCAACTTTAATAAGTGGTGTGTCGATACTTTTCCTTCTTTGCAAAACATAAGTAACGTTTGTGCCTGAAAAGAAAAACTACGAAAGTGATTATTATAAGTGGATATATTAAGCGAACTTCAGAGACAAACTTTGCCGAACGGCCAATGTGCATCTACATACAGAAACGTATTGTAAATTGACTTGCTAATACCGCCTAAACTTACTTAATTTATATTTTAATTCCGCAGGTTGTAGTTTCTAACTTATTGGATGACGACCATCGTCCTTGGTAAACTCCGTTACCACACAGCATCCAATTATCTCGCGTTCGCCTTTAAATTGAACTCGACACTACTTACATGTAAAAATACTTTTATTCAGTATTTCAATTTAATTTTACACATTTCCCAGTCTTTACGTCTCATAACCAATTTTATATCATTAGTTGTGAGGAAAACTGTCAATACATATTTCAATTCTCTTAAAGAACTCTACCGTATGATATTTCCCTGTTATGTAGATAACAGATTCTGCGAATTGTATATAAAAATATCCGCTGTTCCTTTGACACGTCATAATGACTTCCCTTGTAAATGGAATGTTTCATTGTAAGTTTCATACACGGTTTTCTCCAAAGAGCAAAAAATGTGTATAGGAAGCTTAACTTTAAATTTAAGTTCTTCATTTAGTAGATTATAATTACTTACTTTTAACCAAAGAAATCCTCTGGGATATCGATAATTACCTTTTACTTTGAATTAAATCCGGTTCGAACAGGGTTAAGAATATCACAATCATGTTATATTCTTCAAACATTCAACATTTTCTTTAATAACTAATCGCTAGTTTTCGTACATCAGATTTAATAATTGAAATTCTTAAACATACTTATTGGTAAGCAATAAAATCATATTTAGGTATTAATTGTGGATTTATTTAATATCTAAATACAAGCATACTGATATTTTTGGTCATCATAATTAATAAATTCCCTGTTATATGACCACGTGTATATCCAAGGTTGACCTTTCATTATGTAAGCATCTCTGCGTGACCAAATTTGGATAGTTAAATATTCGTTAGACGAGAAGTTTTATGGAACGCTTGTAATAGCAGGAAAAAATGTTTATTAATATTAAAAAAATAGCATAAGTAAGTAAAATTCAACGCAATGTAGATTTAATTATTAACTGAAAGCTATGTATCAAAATCAAATCTCAGTGATTTATTGTACCTTCACTTACCACACAATTCTACTGTTATAATATAGTTACGGAATAACACAAAATTAAGACCATACACAGTATAATAGGAGATTTCTTATGGAGTTGGATAGTGTTATTTAAAAACACTATCGAATTCGTTCCACTGTTTTATACAATGGAGATCTATTAATATTGTAAAAATTGTTCTGCGACTTCCCCCACACAAGCGTTGGTGCTCATCGCTTGATGTATGGTGCCAATATCAAGTATTTGTTGTCAATTGTGAACCACCTGTGTAGATGAGTATATTCTAGAACAAATTCACTCAAGCAAAGATGAAGAAATACGGGAAGCAAAATAAAATAATTACGTTCTTTATAATTGGAGGAATAGCAGGAATTCCTGCACTTTTTGTGCAAAAAAAAAATATTTTGGACAAACGGCATAGTATCTGACACCATGCATGTACATTACTTATTCCGTCATCCGTTTGGAGACGGTTCATTCTCCTTCTTCCCTTTGACTGTCTTTGTTGATAAATTCCTGGATTAACTAAATGCGGTAAGACCACTGCGGTTCCATGGCCATCCATTCCAACTTAGTTAGGATGACGCAAATCAGTAGGTAGTCCAGATTTTCCCCAATAACTTTCAGGGAAGCTTTACTAAATTCTAAACGCAAATTCATTGAATTTAGTTAAAAATGAATTATTTCTGGATAGATCATCAGCTATTACTATGTATTTATTATAGTAGTTATGTATATAATAGCTATGTACTATGTATTATCTAATTTATCGCAAAAGCAAAATTAAATCTTATGATGTAAAATACTCTTTATGTTTCAGTTTTTAAGTATATATAAAACTTTCAATTTAAACATATCATTTTATAATTTATTTTAAAACTAACTTTATCCTATCTTAAAGTGTAGAGAATTTACGAAGATTAATGCTCTTCATATGTTTTAATATTATAAAATTTAGTCCAGAAGATTTGGAATTTATGCAGTTTGCTGCAAACATCAAGTTTAAAAAACTATGAATCGCTTTCAAATTAATGTATGCTAATTCAAACAATCAATACTAGCGTATTCTAAACAAAGAATAAGGTAGTGAAGTCCTCGAATCTGAAAAAATGTGATAAACAGGCGGGCCTACAAAGTGTAAAATTACAAGAGACTTCATTTTACGCTTTGTTGCATAAAATATCTCGTCCCTGCTGTCTGTTTGTCCAAGTACACAGACGAAAGCGAAGCGAACTAAAATAGAAGTTTTTAATGCACATTGAAAATGCACCTAAGCATTATATTTTTAACGTTTTGTATTTAGTAGATAATGCGATACTTTCACACACTATTGTGATAAAATCGGTTCTTAGGTTTTTTTGTAAACTTTTCCTTGCTAAATATAGCTACATTTACAATTAAAGTTATGTTTTCACATATGTGATTCAAAACATACTTGTAAGATCTTATATTTAAATTTGTTTCAACAGACGCTCGGAAATATATAAATCTCGGTCTGTGAAGACGTGCTATAGTCTAAAAGTGTAATTCAGGCCCTTCTTCCGGTTTAAGCTATTACCGGTGGGCTAGTAAAATTTGCATGGTTGCTCGGATCAAGAGAATATAATATTCTGCTCTGTAAAATATGCTTAAGTCAAAAATTGTCTACTTTGGCCATTGCAATCTACTTCCAGTTTAAGGTTTTTGCCGTTTTAGCATTTGAATTATTGCCTGACCTATGAAAAAATATACATAAGTCTGAAAAGTTTACTTCAGTCAAAAACTTTAACTTTCAGTCATTATAACGTACTTCCGGTCTCATAGTAGCGTTGATACGATTATAAAATATATAATACGTTTATCTAATAAGTCTACTCGGTAAAAAACTAAAACTTCTGTTCACGGTAGTATAGTTCCGGTATAAGGTGTGTTATGAGTTTAGTAGTAATCTACTTTCCAGTGGAGATTAAGTATATGTATATATATATACACATATATGCACCTCCTCTTTAAGATATCTACATACCGGAAGTCTGTATATATTACAGTAGATTATAACAGCCTGAAGTAGTCATTTGATGACTGAACAAAATCTTTAAAAGTAATATATTGCAAAGAAAATACACGTACGCGCACACACATACACACAGACACGCACAAAAACAATAGTGCAGTCATTGAAGCATTATTGCTCCGAATCTTTTTACTGTGAACCGAATTGCATAAAATTTTGGAATCAGGTTCATCTTACCCTTAACTTCAAAAGTGAAAATTATTTGTACTCCGCAACCACCCTGGGGGTGGTCGCCACCCCTTCTCGGGGGTGATTTTTTGTTTTTCAAAATAACCTCGGATATCGATACAAGGCCTAATTTTAAACAAAAAATCATCTATAATGTTTTTCAAAAAATCCAATACTTTTCAAGTTATTGGCAATTGAAAATTCGCAATTTTTTCACGTCTTTCATCGGTTTTTTGTAAATATCTCCAAAAATATACGGTTTATTGAACATTTTATCAAAAACAAAATTGTAGCAGGTAAAAAAATAAACATTTTTTTTTATAAAGTATTCTATGTGCAATATTAAGCTAGATATTAAAGATCAAAGCCGTTTTTTATTTTGTCTGAAATTTAATCGATGTGGTCAATTCCATCTAGCGGCGAGCAAATGCATTTTAGGAATTCTAATTAAAAAGGGTTTTATAGTGCTTGAAATAAGTTTTAAAACGAGCACTATTAAAAATCTTTTGCGAGTAAAATAAGTGAGCTGTATTGCAAATAAGAGGAGCATCTAATGTCTTTTTTCTTTTAAATCAATGGGTTTCATAAGTGCCATTTCCACCAAAATTAAAATTAATCGTATTCCGCCTAGAATTAACTTTATTATGAAGATTTTGATAGATTTTATCAGTTTTACTGCTTCAGGACACATATTTTTCAAAAATTCACGATTAACAGAAATTCAAATTAAAAAAAAAACCACCTTTTTTCATAAAATTTCAAAAATGACGACTGATACGTATAAAAGTGTAAGAATGAAAAATTTTGGTATTTTTTGACAAACAATTTGGTTTTTTTTTTGTCAAACAAAAAATGACGGAGATATGATTGTTTAAAGAGCGCGTAGCAGCGCAATCACAGCCTCTATTAAGCCCTTTAACCCTTCAACGTGTTTGAGAAAATGGTTTTTTTACTATATATTGCAATAAAGGATGTTGTAGCTCTCTTAATTAACTTTACAATGGTTTTTTAGAAATTTTTATAAGATGAAAATTGAAGGAGTAATGGTTCAAAAACTTATCATATTTTTTTATACTTAGTAACTGTAAATTTTGGAGTGTGAATATTTGGAGCAATGTGAAAGTACGCAGTATAATAGAGACCCAAAACTATTGTAATTTGTATATATATATACATAATATGGCTCATATATTTTGGAAACGTAGGCATGAATACATACCAACGTTCTTATATGTACATGTATGTAGTGAATTTCATATAATTTGTAAATATTTTATTCAATAAATGGCAATATTTTACTCTAAATTCAATTATTTTTAAATATGTAATCATATATATTTACGGTTTTAATTTAGGGGTAGTTTTAAGGGTAGAAAAACTTCAGAATATGATAATTATTTTCGAGTGAGGAATAATATTTAAATCCTTTTCATTTTATAAAAAAATTTTTTAATTTTTTATCAAGGGGTACTTTTCAAGGGTTGAAAGGGAGTTAAAAATTTGATAATTTATTTAGAGAATATAAAATATTACTTACTCTATACTTACATCTTTTTATGTCGTACCAAAGTATTTTTTTGTGATTTTTTTCAATTTAGGTGTTGTTTGCAAGGGTTGTACGATTTTCAAGGGGTTGGAAATGATGTTAATATGAGGTAATTGTGTTAGAAAACACTTTACAATTTCACCACTTACTATTAGACATGTTTTCTAGCGATAAAATGGCTCAATGTCAATTTTCCATTAGGCGGAGTTCAGATCATTTTCACATTTGAACTTAAGGGTAAGACCATATAAAAAAAATTCCGAGGTAAGACCATATTTTTCGCTTCAATGACTGCACTACAATAGAAGCTTATTAGTTGTTCAATGATGACCGATATTTAGCCTAAATAACTCCATTTAAAAACAGCTCTTGTGTCCCTTGAGAAATCAAATTTTCAAATCCAGCTTTACGCAGCAGTGGAATTAACAAGCAGGCTCTGCATAATGTAGCGTAGTTGGTTTGGTGACGGGCCTTTCACATGCATTGACCACAACTTTCCCACTCGTACTCCGCCATGCTCTGCAGTTCATACAGCTCTCTCAGTTTAACTAGAGCACTTAAAATACATTTGGATAATAAATTGTCCAGAAATCATAATGTGTATCGACGAATACTACATGCTGGATGACAGCGATCGTACTGCAATATCGTTTCTTGAAACTTTATAGGCTACTTAAATCAAACTAAATGTTGTTTGGAAGATATTACCCTAATACTATTTAAACGGAGGATCGAATGGTATACCCTGGAATGTAACTGTGAGTTAAGCTCAAGAATTATATGTTCTAATATAATTCATATGTTCATATAGCTAACACTTATGTTAACTTAATTTAACAGAGTGTTAAATTAACTTACTTAGTTAATTTAACTTACTCGCAAGAGACAGTAAAGATACACTCACGATCACATCACAAAAGCGACTTGTGTACCAGCACTTACAGTCATCACACAACACTCACTGTGGCTCATTATGCAAGTATTTGCGATCGATCCTCGCTTAGAGCATCATACTTTTCAATCTGAATCTATCCTGTCAATAACTCTCCGCGCTTTATTTGTTTTAATAAATATTTTAAAGTTTCATTTGTCAGTACTTAAGTACATTAATTGTTTGTTTACTTGTTAGTTACTATATTTTCAACTGTTGTTTTATTTTAAATTTGTTACATTTTAATTTTCTATTGTCTTTAAATTGTATAATAATTAATAATTAAACGTTTTAAAAATTATATTATTCCTTTTTTTATTGAGTTAGCGTTACTAGGTTGATCTTTTACTATTTAAATTGTTACCAAACAAATTATTAGTAATAATATAACTGTAGTGTTATTTATTATTAAATCTATAATAATATTTAATTCTCGCTGTAATTTAAAATATAAGCGAAAATATGATTACAATATTGGAACTTAATAAAAATGTTAAAACAAACATTTGTGTAAAAATAACAACTATCGTTAAGTTGTAATTACGTGGCGATACTTATGCAGATACTGTAATTCTACAGCTAATATTAACACAACTAAGAAATAAATTCTGTAATATAAACATAAGGGCTCCCATTCTGTGACAATGGAGTGTTAGGGTTCCACAGTTAGGTGTTTCTTCGCCGGCCCGACTACCAGCGGCTGTCTCCACCGCGCGACCGCATCAACACTGCCCTGTCTCCCGGCATTGCTGATTACTGCTCAGCATTCCCTGAGCAGGCAACATTTTCATCCGCAGATTGGCGTTAGGCAGCTCTGAAAACGCAAGATGAAAACGGAGAAACCGAGGAAGAATAAAAGTAAAATTAGGACTAGAGTAATTTAGAGAATTACAAAACCGCGTCCCAGACTGTTAAAAATCATAAAAAACCAAAGACAATTTCAAGAAGAATCTGAAATCTCGCCCAAGATATGTACCCTGATATTTCAACTTTTGGTCTGGTTAAGTGTGCTGAAAGAAGCATTTTACCTAAAATATCGTTAATTATAATTTTGTCTCAGAATCCTGAATATGAGTAATTATTAAAAGCTGTAATTATCGGCCAATGGTTGGCATCAGCTTAGTTTGATAAATTTTCACCTCATAATAATTCTATTCAGTGAACTGGGAGCGCCCAGAGAAATCTTGTTTATAAAACTCTGCTTTAACAGGGAGGAATTCACAATAATGTTGAGTCCTGTCCATTCATTATGTACTGTGTCTTTTGGTTTAAAGATGCACTCTTCACAATGTAATGCGTGTTATATTACGGAACTTAGTACATCATCTGTTATTTCTAGATAAATCATATATGATTATTAATTATATGATTAATTAAATCGTAAATATTTCAAATATTTAACTTCACGCCTAAATTATTTACCGTATTTCTCCATAATAATACATTAAGAGAATAATCAAAACTGCCTTACAACTATATACTATAATCCATAAAAATGTATTCCTATCAACAGCACACAACAATGTTGTATTGTTGGTGTATTACACAGCACGTAGCGTCGTGTCCTCAGTTACAATACCAGCGCACATGACTTCCTTTCATCTAAGTGACTTTCTCTGTTACAGCACACTTTTGCACAGAACTCCTCTTTCTTATTTGTTTACTTTTCGCGGAATAAAAGTTAAATGATTTCTCTTGGTTAAATTGTTTTAAGTAATAACACTTTGGAAGTTAGAATCGATCTTGATCATTATTAATGTAAAATTAATGTAAATTATTAATGTCTTCAATGTAAAATTCCATTAGAAGTAGGCCAAGTTATTTTTGTTTCAATCACAAAAGGTTTAATAACGGTGTATTACATACATGGTTCGTTTCCATAGAAAGTACGGTTATATTTATTGAAAATATCTGTTTTAGAATCATCCAAATTTAAAAACAATTATTTTTTTTTTAAATACAAGGGTCAACGATATAAACTTTGGTTGATACTACTGACTCTTTAATTAGTACTGTGTGTGGACTAGTACTTCAATTTAATTCGATCAGATTTACTCCTTAGAAGCGTGCTCGAGTTTGTGAAATAATTATAACAGATTTCGATATATCTAAATTGAAGAACACTTTAACGCACACTAAGCGTAGGCAATAATATAAAGGTTGTTGGAAAGTATCACAAGAATAAGCGGCTTGGCGACGATTGTTTTCTGGGATTGGTTTGCCGCCAGATCCGGTCTCTTGTACTTTTCTGCTGTTGTTGTGTAATGGCGGTATTTACTTAACAGACTCTCTAATCTTGTCTAACGTCTTGTCGACTGGGAATAATCTACTTTACGAAGGAATTTGAATATAGCAATAGTTAAATGGCATAGTCGATTAATACATTTTCGATAAAATATTAACACATTTACAGTGAGACAATAAGTAAAATTGTATTAATATATTTATATTTAAATAAGTCTACACTTTTTCGAAAACAGTTTGTCTACATTTTTATTGAAATGTTTATTGATTGAGTAAAAAATTGAAGTTATGGTTTATATATTTTTAAGGGATTTTAATCGCTGGTATGATGGTATTTGACCAATAACATCGACTTTCTCAAAATGCTGTTTTGAATATAGCTTAAAATCCATGATTTTCCTATGAATTAGGTAATAATATATTCCGTATTTAAAATTCCACATAACAATGCGATAAATAATATGAACCTATGACATGTAAGGTGTCATGTTATATGTTTTTATAGACGCCTATCTAACGGAATCCACAGTGTGAGCGTCTCCCTTATCACTCCCCACACACACGTCACTGGAAGTTATAACTCAACACTAGCATGTCTCTATCCATCTCTCGTTCGTCCATCAGATTGTTCAGTCAATCCTGGTCATAATACCACAGATTTACTCTTTGTAAACTTAAAAAATTATTTGAGTTCACCAGTAGTCTTGAGTTACCAAAGATAGACCAAACAGAGTAATCGCATGCTCAAAGGTGCACGGATCGAATTTTAATTGTATGTATAATTTACATTTTAGGAGATAAAATTCGATAAATCACGCAGATTCTTCAAATCTCAATATTTATTTTTGAAATCATATATGGAATTTTCCGAGACCTGCAAGATAAATGGAACTACCGGAAAAATACGTAATATAATCAAACAAGGCTAATCATTTCTATGAATATTTTTTCAAATGCTATTTTGAAAATTGAATTAATGTTTACGAAAATATTTTTATAGGGTCTAATTTTTATTGGGAATTTTGTTTACATCGCTGTCAACACTAGAACGGGAATCCTGATTTGTAAAATATATTTTCTTATTATACCTTTTTCAATACTTCTTCACTATACTACATGAATCTAATGAAATTAAAGTTCTTCCTGTGCCTTCTTCTTTCGTATTAAATATTAAGTTGAACTGAAAACTACTGAACCTCCTAAATAAAAGTATTCTCATACCCCGCTACAGGAAAATCGCTTATTCTATTGTGTATTTCCATTTCCAAAAGGCATTTCCACCCTGTATTCCACTTACCATCGATCATAGAGATAGAGTTTCTAGGGAAACTTGATTAATAAATAAAATACTGTTCAAAAAAATGAATTCATTCAATATCTTATTAGCTTTGAATTTCTAATGGATAACAACCTGCATTAACAGAGATATATTTTAGATATCAATAAGTTAAACAGACCACAAAATCCTCATCCTTAAAGCTTCTCTTCTTCTGTTAGTTAATTAAAACTTGCAGATATAATTTTCAAGTGCTTGTAATGAGTGATACAGCAACCGTCACTTCAAGCACCCTTTATATAATTAATGAATGTTGTTACTGTAAAGTTCTTTTTCCAGTTGTATTCTACAGCTAGAAAGTGGACTACGTGGGAAAACAGACTTGTGTTTGTAAGTTAAATGTATTTTCTGTCAATAATATTCCACAATGGTTACTACGTACATAAAGTTATTCTCTAACATATACTGGCATCCGCTACGATACCAGTTCTATTTGTATACTGGATAATTAGTTATAGTAAAATATCTAAATTTTTTTGCTATTATGCATTCTTTCTTGGCTTAAAACGTCTAACACAATATGAATAAACCTTTTAACACTTTTTTTTGTTTAAACTTTTATTCTCCTTACAATTTACATTTCGAAATCTGGGATTTCATCTTCAGGTAGGTACTAACTAAGGTTAAGTTAATTATGAAACTAAATAATTAAAACCAATTTGTCATGTGTTTTTTTCACTACCTTGGTGGCTAAATTTGTGGTATTTAATTTTATGTGTGATCAATGTATATTTTTTTAAAGTCTATCGAATAATAAATTTTTGTTAGAAAATCTTTGTCATTTAATAATATATTATGATTAATTTTGGCACTTTTGTAAATTTCAAAATGTTCTAAAGTAGATTATAAGCGACTTTTTTTGATTGTGTGTAAAATTTCAAGATTGTTTTCGATGTTAGTGAATGTCCTGATTCTGTCCGATATAAGTAAGTTTATATTTCACTGTCATAAAAAACCATATGTTTTTTTTTTAATTTATATAGAAAACTCAAATAGAATTTAATATCTATATAAATGAAATAACAGTCTTCAAACAATTACCCTTTTGGAACGAAGACATTATTATAACTCATGATGATTGGATGATTTAATATTATTTCATCGATTACAAAATGAACAAATCTAACATATTGATTAGTTGTAATTGTATGCAAAAAAATATGTAGAGATTGAGATAACATACTGAATTACTAATTACGATGTGTACAAAAATATTTAATTACACACAATATTTAATTAACGATTTATACAAGGTTATTTTGAAAATAGAATACGTTAATGATGGTTTGTACATACATATTATATATTGTACCACATTATTATAACTAATAATATTGACAGTTTTTATTTTTTACTATACAGAATATACTAACATTGTGTTTTTCAATTAGCAAAATAAATATTAAATATTACAAAAAGTTAGTTATTGGTTGTAATAATTAGATATTCTGAAGGAAAAGTATTCACATGAACGATTGAACATAAATATGTTCTAAGGAGATGAAAAGTATATAAAATATTAAAGAAAACGTATTGAATGTTAACAAGAAAAATTGACGTCACATGATACAGCCTAGCCAAGAGTAAATGTGCTTAGACCGGTAATGAAGATACAGGTTAACCGGGGGAATGTCAATTAACTTGTGGGTCTCTGAGAGTCTCAAGTGCTCTCAAATGTTTCAATTATCTCTTTAGTGATGCAAGTAAATTTTACATGGTGGAAAGGAATAATTATCTTTAAAAAAGTAAAATATTTTCTTGTGAGGTAGTTGAGATCTAAGCTTGTTTGTAAATTTAGTTGGCAGAGAATAATTTACATGTGGGTAATCAATGTTTTAATTTTTCACTTGGGTAAGCAATGTTTAGCAATTAATTTTATACTTTAAATGCCAATTATCTCAAACGACTAACTGTTAGTAGATTGAAATATGTTTTAGATGAAATCTTTTATTCATAAATCAATAAATTTTCAATATTTCAAATTTACAAATTTATAACTTTATAAAAAAATAAACATTTAGTAAAAAGTCTACGTATTCTCCCTTGCTGGTTTTTATACATCTAAGGCAAAGGTAAATTGAATAGTTTATAAAACCAAAGCAAATACTTTAAATGATACAAAATTTAGTTTCATAATACACCGTGCTGCAAGCAATGAGCAAGGGCTTAACTCAAATAGGGATTTTTAAACTTCTGAAATCTAAGTGAAATTTCCACGATTTACATTTTTTCTAAATAGTGGAGAGTAGTTTAAATTACAAGTACTTCTAACTCTGTCGTTTTTAAACTCACTTTTAGCTTATTTCTATTTTTGAAATAAAACTCAGTTATATTTGTGATTTCAGTATCAAAAGCTATCTCATGGCAGATTTATTTAATGAGTCTTGTTTATTGCTCATAAAATTAATGGAATAAAGATGGACTTGGGAATCTCTACTTAAATCAATACTCTTACAAGGACCCTAACATTGACTCTCACATAGAATCTCATATTAACTCTCTCATTGACTCTCACATTGGCTCTCACATTGACTTGCACATGGTGGACGGATTACCTCATCCCGTATAGTTCCTGCAGTTCTGATAGTCAATTTTTGCATCCGGAAACCCTAGTCATGATGGTTCTCAATAGCAGAAATGTTTAATCCAAGGTAAAAAATACTGCAACCTACAAGATGACTAAATATCTCAATAAGCATAACTTGACCATACAGTTACGGACCTCATGATTATAATACTGTGGTAAGACCAGCTTTATTGGGTGGTTCTCGATAATTTTCCTCCTTCCCAAGACAGAAGTAACGTTTGTGCCCTTCGTAATAAAACAAATAGCCCCACATTATTTGTTTTATTAAGAAGCTAGTGTCTTTCTGAATTTGAAACAATACGTCCCCCTTTCTAGATTACAATGTTCGATGTTATTACGAAGAGCTTTGTACCTTTGAGTTCTGCATCACGTGTCAGTTTCTGACACTAGACAACTACAAACTGGGAAACAATTCTAAATTCTAAGGGAAGCAAACTCCACTTATGCGGTTAAATCAGAATAACTCGGAATTCTCCAAAGTTTCTAGTCTTTTATTTTTGTCGTAAGTAGTTTGTTACTATACAGTATGTTGGGCTTAATAAAAATTCACAACTGTTCTGTAATTTCTTAAACTTATTGTTGTAAACATTGTTTTGTATTTCGAATGGTTTTAGATGTACTGACTATATTAAAATCTTATGGGAATAAATTAATAATATTTCAGCTGACACAAAATTAAATTAACCTACTTCTTCCGACTGAGCTGAATGGACTATTGTAACAGGGTTTTTTTAAGTCCGAAAGGTTTTAAAAGGACTCAGGTCTTTTTTCATGTTATAACACGATTGCTATAACCCCTCTGCAACATAAAATTTCCAAACAAGTAGTTTCGTTAAAAATTAAGATTAAATCTATGAGAAGCCAAATTATGCCACGGTTTAGACTTTAAGTATTGTTTAGTTGTGAATACGGTGTATTACAGTGCCTGGAATTGCATGTTAAAGACATTATTTTATACCGGTGTGTTTTAATTTGATTCGTATAATAAAAGGCGAATTCCCAATTTAATACGCTAAATAATATAAATATAAAGCTTTGCCGATATATAAAATTGAAACATAATTTTTTTACTCTTATTTTTGCTATACACAGAAAAATAATTGTTTGTCTTGGAAACCAGCCCGTATGGTGAAGTGGGGTGCAACTTCTAGGAAAACTATATTTTGGGTGTCAAGTTCCCGATACCCTAGAACAAAATATTTGAACTAGTGAGCCTTTTCCTCCTAACAGAAAAGATTAACTGGAAGATAACCTATCATTAGTGAATTAAATAGGTTTGAAATTCCTAAAAAACTATAATTTGTTTTCCCAACTTCCCGCTGTCCATGTAAGGTGAAAATTGATACACGTGTATTGTGTTCTTAATAGACTTCGGCACTGAAAGTAGTCTATATATACAACATGTTTATATATGTTTGATCAAGACAACAAGAAAAACGCTACTATAGCAATTGAAGTATTGTTCAAAAACCAAATTATGTATATATTTTAATAGGCGGGAAACAATTAAAAAAATTTACGGTATGTTAAATATATTTAATTTAAACCATAAATGCCTCTTCTCCCCTTAAACATAAATTTATAACCAGTGGAAAATGCATTTAAATATTGAACTTCTTACCACGATTACTTTCAAATATATCTTCCGATTCAATATTGTCATAGGTTCCATCAGATAGCACCATAAATGTATTCACTATTATTACTACAGACTTAGCATTTCTCCTCACTGTAAAATATTTCAAGTGTTAAACAAAGTGTTTCAGCTATTAATTAAAATATTGTAGAATTTTGCAAAGAAATGGTAATTACAAAAGTGGTTTTAATCTTTGTCTGCAGGGTTAACTTAAAGTCAATTATTATGAACCTGACTATAAAAATATTTTGCAATCATCACAACTTACTTATATGATTATTTACTATGCCATTTAAAAATAATATTCCTATGACGTAATTGTTATTAATGGGAAAATCGTGTAAAAAGCCGCAGCTAACTGCTATTAAACAACAATATACCCAATGGGAAAAAAACAAATTTAAAAATTTAAAGAACTAATATACGTAAAGGTCGTATGACTTTTTTACGTACTTAAAAGAACAGGTGATTTATTTTATTCTAAACCAATTGCATATGGTGTGAATGTTTTCTTCATTTAAGTAATGTTCCCATAATGTGAAATAATGATTTTCTTGTAAAAAAAATAAAAAGTTCACTAATAAAACTAATCACAATATAGTATATTTTAAAATATTACTCAAATAAAAATGAAAGATTATTATGAATACATAATGCATAAACACATTCATCGTGCGCAAAATAATAAATAGAACTATTTCCCAGTACAATAAAAAATTCTGTTCCAAGAGAATTAGAATTATTTCAAGACGGTATCCTGGATTTTTTTAATTTTCCCTGAAAAACTACGAAAGTGAATATATTATTATAAGTGGATATATTTAGCGAACTTCAGAGACAAACTTTGCCGAACGACCAATGTGCATCTACATACAGAAACGTATTGTAAATTGACTTGCTAATACCGCCTAAACTTACTTAATTTATATTTTAATTCCGCAGGTTGTAGTTTCTAACTTATTGGATGACAACCATCGTCCTTGGTAAACTCCGTTACCACACAGCATCCAATTATCTCGCGTTCGCATTTAAATTGGACTCGACCCTACTTACATGTAAAAATACTTTTATTCAATATTTCAATTTAATTTTACACATTTCCCAGTCTTTACGTCTCATAACCAATTTTATATCATTAGTTGTGAGGAAAACTGTCAATACATTTTGCAATTCTCTTAAAGAACTCTACCGAATGATATTTCCCTGTTATGTAGATAACAGATTCTGCGAATTGTATATAAAAATATCCGCTGTTCCTACCGAATGATATTTCCCTGTTATGTAGATAACAGATTCTGCGAATTGTATATAAAAATATCCGCTGTTCCTACCGAATGATATTTCCCTGTTATGTAGATAACAGATTCTGCGAATTGTATATAAAAATATCCGCTGTTCCTACCGAATGATATTTCCCTGTTATGTAGATAACAGATTCTGCGAATTGTATATAAAAATATCCGCTGTTCCTACCGAATGATATTTCCCTGTTATGTAGATAACAGATTCTGCGAATTGTATATAAAAATATCCGCTGTTCCTACCGAATGATATTTCCCTGTTATGTAGATAACAGATTCTGCGAATTGTATATAAAAATATCCGCTGTTCCTACCGAATGATATTGCCCTGTTATGTAGATAACAGATTCTGCGAATTGTATATAAAAATATCCGCTGTTCCTACCGAATGATATTGCCCTGTTATGTAGATAACAGATTCTGCGAATTGTATCTAAAAATATCCGCTGTTCCTTTGACACATCAGAATGCTTCCGCTTGTAAGTGGAATGTAGTAGGGTGAGTTTCATATAAGATTTCTGCCATAGAGCAAAAAATGTGGAGGAGACTGAACTTCAAAATTAAGTTCTTTATTTAGTAGATTATAATAACTTGTTTTAAACAAAACCATAAATCTGGGAGATTGATAATAAATTATCTTGTACTAAGAATTTAATCCGTTAGAAGAGGGTTAAAAATGTGACAATCATGTTATATTCATCACTCTTAGAACACTTTCTTCAATAGCTAATCGTTAATTTTCGTACAACAGATGTAATAATTTAAAATTGTAAGCACATTCATTGGGAAGCAAGAAAATCATATTTAGATATTAATTATTTTTACCTTATTTGTTATTTAATATTTAACTACAAGAATACTGAGGTTTTTCAGGGCATGATTACATGATTAATAGCGTTAATGGTTATATGACCACTTGTATCCAAGGTTGGCCTTTCATTATGCATGTATCACAGCGTAACCAAATTCAGTTAATATTCACTAGACGAGCAGTTTTATGCCACGCATGTAATGGCAGGAAAGAATATGTTTATTAATATTACCTGTAACATTTGTTTTTAGTAGGGTGCAAAAGTTTACTAATTTTGTAGCCTACGCAGATAGTTGCAGCTAGCTGGGTATTACTCAGGGGTCCCGAGAAGTTTCTTATTTAGATTTAAAAAGTTATGGCTTAGAAATTCAGTAGATCTGAAAAGATCTGTTATCGTGGTTATAGCCACGGTTTTATCATCGCCAATACCTTCCGCAGCACTTCTATGGTCATCCTTTCAACCTTAGCCAGGACGAAGAATATCAGTACAAAATATCCCAGATTTTACCAGTAACTGTAATTATGTACTTTATTGTAAAAGCAAAATGAATTTTTATCTTATACAATAATTTTTATGTTATTTATATATAAAACGTTTTATGCTTTAGTTCAAAACTAACTTTATATATTACCCAAAAGGGATCTTTTTCGTTTAAGGGCCAGCACCTTACAGACATACTATACCTGACTGACAGTGCATTTAATCGTTTTTTTGGTGTTATTAGTTCGTAAGGGCAGTAGTCCAGGTACTACGTCTAGTATAAACTCGTCTTATCTCATCAGTGATAAACGCGCGCCGCTTATCTTTTGCCTGTAATGTAACCTGCGTTAGTTCTGTCTGAGTTTTAGCGTGGTGAGTTGATCTGGGCTTGGACTTTGCAAGCTCGAGTTAATCTTTTTTTTCTAAAAGAGCAAGCAGCGCAAAGCGCTGCGCAGCGGGCAAGCATTGCGTGATCTGAGTTTTGAATAGGCAAGCTAGGGTCTTTTGTGCTGGCCCTTAAACGAAAAAGACCCTCCAAAAGTGTAAAGTATTTACATTATAATGATATTAAGATATTTTAATGTTATCAAATTTAGTCAAGAAGATTTGGTATTTATGCAATTTGCAGATATCGAGAATAAAAAACTATGAATTTCTTTAAAAATCAGTTCTGTGTATTCAAAAGATCAATATTAGGGTAATTTAAATAAAGAATTAGGTAGTAAAGTCCTTAAATCTGAAAAAATTGACAAACAGGCGGGCCTACAAACTGTAAAATTACAAGAGACTTCATTTTACGCTTTGTTTACATAAAATACCCCGTCCTTGTTTGTTTGTCTAAAGAGAAAGAAATTGGAATAACGAAAGCGAAGCGAACTAAAACAAAATTTTTTAATGTACATTAGAAATGGACATAGCAATTATAATTTTAGGTATTTGTAGTTGGTAGATAATGCGATATTTTGACACAATATTACCATAAAATCGTGCTATAATATATTTGTGTAAACTGTTTTTACAATTAAAGTTGTATTTGAACATATTTGATTCTAAACAGACCTTTAAAGAATTTATATTTAAATCTTATTTAATAAATAATCGGATGTAGAAGCTGATATAGGCAGTACACTCACACTAATGTTTAAAAAGACATCCAAACATGTTGAACAGGACTTCAACTACTTGATGGGATGTAGCAGCATTCAAGAGATGGATTTAAGAGATCCAGAAGTTAAATGGATCGATTTATTTTTCTTCCTCCCTTCCCTTTAATAAAATACTTGCGAAAAAGAATAAGTAATTTAGATGGAATTGCTAATTACAGAAGTAAAAAAAATAGGTTTATTACTAGTTTTCCTTTTTTCTCGTCGTAAGCATTAGGAAATGAGGAGCAAGAAGGTGCCCCCACCCCCACCCCTCCAAGTATCTGCACTAAAAAAAATGTCAACCTTGATATTGTGAAATTCCCTGGATAGCAGGGAAGAGTTTAAACCTAATGCATTGGGTCATCGCTAATGCCAATAATTATTAAAATGATAATAAAATTATTCTAATAATTTAAACCTACTGCAAGGAAGAGTTTAAATTGATATAACTGCCTCAAAAGCCTAGCCTTTTAAGGAAGAAGCTGGAAATAGTAGACAGAAACATTTCATCATAGTGGTAGTGAAACGGTTTACTATGAAATTGTGCACCTGATTAGACAATGGTAATGCATCGTCACCTAGATTGCACTAATTTTTGTAGTGTAGTTGGTGTTCGTTTTTACCGACTTTGTTCTTCGTCACGGACTATTTTAGGATCCCTTCAGTTTAGAGCCATGGTGAATGTAAGTACATTTATTCATGCCATTGTACTGCCATTACGCTGAAACCTACGCCACTACAATAAATATTATATTAATAAAGGCAATGCTCCTTTGTTGTCTTTTATTTACTATTTTAGGCAATCTCAGTGTATCAGGAGACAATCTACTGTCCACCTCGGGCTGGGTTATATAACAAAGAGGTGCTGTTAAAGTGAATGAGAATTTACCCTTTACACCTCACTGTAATTTGGAGTTGTAATAAAGTTTGACTTGCTAATTTTCACTTTCAGCGTTGTTTACTGGTAACAACATAAAAACACCAGATTTACGACGAGTTCCACTTCCAAGCTAACCTTTTTTACCTTTAATTCTTCGTCGAATTAAAATAAAAACTCTAAATATCCATAAGCTCATTTAACTCAATTTATCATTATTAATTGGTATTTCCGTTCTAGTAACATATCAATATTCTCTGTAAGATAAAAGTAAATAAATATATTTTTATTCTTTAGACAACATCTATCGTAAATTATTGCACTGGCGTGATGTATGTTAATTCCGAAGCATAAAACTAAATCAATAATGTAAGAAAAATACAGTTATTGCATAATTTTTAAATTTTTAATTAATTTTTAGTAGCCTTTTAATTAATTTCAAATTTATTTAGGTTTTTTTGAGCATTATTCATATAAGAACCTTTAAATGAATTTTGTATCATAAAAAATCAAACTCCTAAAATTTTTTGCCTTTTTTATATCTGAAAAATAATAATTGTTTTCACTCGTATTTACACGATACTGATTTGTACTTACCCACTTTGTATGTATTAATATGTTTATTTTTGTTAAGTTTGAACTAAAATGTTAATCATAACCCCTATATAAAAATTTTAATTACTATATATATATATATATATATATATATATATATATATATATATATATATATATATATATATATATATATATATATAGTAAGTGAATCAAAATTATTTACATTCATAATAACTTGGTTTACGTATTCCAATTGTAATGTATATGAATATGGACATCTAAAAAAGTAATGGTATTTATATTACCTATTTTACTAATACATTTTGCGCACTGAAGATGAATAATACAAGGATCAAACTAAAAATTATATAATCAATTTACATAATCAAACTAAAAATGTTTTTTTAGAACATATTTTTTTTAATATATCGTACAGAAAAATATTATACATTACACTTCATTCACTTCATTAGAAAAATATGTACTTTTTTTATTAAAACATACGTACTATCCATTGTTTGACACAAACTAATGTTGGCAGGGTGACTGCAGAGTGTAAAATTACACGAGACTTCATTTTACACTCGGCTGCAGATGGCGTTGCGTTTTCCAGTGTAAAACACGAGATCTACGTGACAGCTCCCCAAAATACACAGTGGTATAAATTATAATAATATTGGAATAACTCCCTTAGTCAAACATTGCAACTTTCAAGCACAGGTTGCGAATTTTCATTCAAAATTATTAGTCAAGGTATTATTTTCTCAAAACTATAAAATATGATATCACATCCGCACATGAGGATAAAACCAATCTAGTATAGAAATATAAATTTCGTTTCCTAATTTGATCCTAAATATTAAAAATTATTTCTAAAGCTCCTTAGTTATTTATAATTCACTTTTAAGAAGGTTGGGAACTTTTGGGTATCTGTAAAGAGCTAAAAATAAAGGGCCGAGCTTCACATTTCCTGTACAGACTACCGCTTACTTTTGGCACTTCCGTTCTAAAATGTATTGACTAGATACGACTCTCCCCAGGATTGCTATGGTACACACATGAAGAATTAAGTCCAATGACGTTGTTTGGATTGTTAAATTCCCAGTGTACTAATATATTCAGATTGGAATAATAATAATTTGTTATTTGTTAAAACGCAGTGTGTTACTGATAATGGCCTCATGTAAAATATATTTATATTACCACAGCCAAATACTGTATATTTTAATTAATCTATAAATTTCTAGTACACACATAGACTGGCAATGTTATCTCAGATGTAATTTGCAAATGACTTTAAATACCGTCTCGTTTCAGAAATGAGTATCAAATGACTTTAACAAACTTCATGTTTCAGACATGAGTAACAAATTATAAGAAATATTCTTACTTACTTAAATGCACAGGTAACTTATATGTCAAATTCTTTAAATTTACGTAGGCCTATATACGCAAACATAATCACTCATAAATATACGTGTTCATTGAAATCTATGTTTCTTTCAAATTTTATTTGATTGATAATGTTGATATTCACAATGTACCAAAATCACTTGTTTTGATGAGTCACTTGGAACACTACTGGTTCTTTAATCTGGGTTGTAGATATAAAGAAAATAGATGGACACTTCACCACTTATCATCGAATTTCACGAATTAAACTGGCAGTTAATAAGATTTGGAATACAAAAACTTGCTATGCCATTAATATATTTTGTTGGTAACACACACACATACATAAAAGAAAGGAAAATACTTCTTTACAATCCTTTATATAAGAAATATTCAGGGATTTAATAATTATCTTGAAAACACATACTATGTCAAACCTATTTAGAAACTACATACATATTAAATTATAACTTAACCTATGGAGTGAAAAATGTGAGAACGTACTAAAATGATTACAAATGTTTTCTTTTCCTAGTTATGGATCTGACAATATATTTTTTTTGTATTTTACAGTGCGATTTCTTAAAAAAGTTCTATTTAACAAACTCAAAATTTCTTTAAAACCTTTTTAAGCTAATGAACCAAAATCCCGTATTTAATCTGGTATTATTAAATTATAAAAAAGATGTGTTTATATAGGTTACACAATTTTTAATATGTCAATTTTAATACAATTACAACCAATGGACAGGACAATTCTGCATAGATTTACATTTAGGCAGAGATTTACAGATGGAAATGAACTGAATAAAAATAGACATAGAATAATGTGCAATTGTAATAAATTTGGATTTTTAACAGAGAAACAATTTTACAGGGTGGAATAGAATAACAAGTTTCTCTCCGATCTTACCTTTCCATTATATGGTCTATATTCTAGATTTTTGTCCTAACTTCCTCTAAATATATAAATTTTTTAGATTTTTTTGATAAATAAAATCTAAATATTTATATACTTTTTTCCAAAAAATCAAGATCAGTCGAAAATCAAAGTATGATTCTACAAAGTATGTACCTTTCATAACCTTTAAAAAAGGCTAGAATTGATTTAATATAACTAAAAATTCTTATATTCTGGTATATGACCTCAAAATTTGTAAAAAATACTAAACTTTAATGTTTATTTTTGTAGTATGACAAATATATAATTTATATATGGAATTTCACTTCATTTCCAAAGCAAATGCCATTCTCAATAGATCGAATTAAGATAAAATTGAAAAAAGTACTTATCAAATAAAACATATTTCAGCTTAGGATTACATCAGTAAACAATCCGCAGAACCTAAAGTATGGTTAATCAAGTGCTCCCAATCAAGGAGTCCGATGTAGGTAAACAACCCCCACTCCACCTCGTTATAAAGCAGCTTGTCTGTTTTCGTACTCATTCTATTCTTAGATTTTAAATTAAGTTTTAAAATATTATGAAAATTGCTCCAAAGTATTTATCATAGGAATTGATCTTTACTTTTTAATTAAATTAAGTTGTAAATAACTCATACAAGTGTTCCTCTATAATTATTAATTAATTATCCATTAATTATCCTCTATAATTCGTTTAGCACCTTTGAACAGTGCAGAAAAATTCGAGAAAGATAACAAATAAAATGAGTCGGAAGGCCTTAGTCTTACAGTTAGAGATTTTTAAACTTTCGTAATACGTTATTAGTTATAATTATTTATATGAACAGTTTAGCATCAAATACGTGCATAATAGTGTAAATAATATTTAAAACAGAATAAGTACAAATTTACTATTTTAATAATTGTTTCATTCGAGTACGGAAATTAAATTTTTTATAATCAAGAAACTATTTTATATTACATTCTTACCTCTACTAAGTATAATTTAATGTGTTTTTCATAATCGGGAATGGGTTATACTATTTTTGTAGTACGCTATATCTAAACTATTTAAAAATTAAAGTGTACTACATATGTAATACAGGAATTTCCAGAATTATAAATATAAAATGTTTGTAAAAGTTTTTGAATTGCAGCATTATTTCTCGGCCTGTCACCCCGCAGGAGAATATTTTCGATCTCGTCAAAGACGTGGGAACAGCCCTAGGGATGGACATCGACAAGAAGGACATCTCTGCCGCTCACAGAGTACCGACATTTAGGAAGGATGGCCACCCTGCTCTTACTGTCCAGTTCGTCAGCAGATTGGCTAGGGACAACATTATTGGCAAGTTCAGGGAGAAGAAAAAGATGACAGCTCAAGATGTCAACGCGTCCTTTCCAAAAGACAGTATGTACGTAAATGAGCATCTATCTCCAGGAAAATAAGTTATTCCTGTCAAACTTAAAAGCCAGGTGTAAAGAAATTGGATATACGTATGCATGGTGTAGGGACGGCAAATTATTTGTGCGGAAGTGCCAGGGTGAGAGCAATAAAAAGTTGACAGTAATGATGAGCTAAATAAGCTTAAGTAGTTTTTTGTTAACGTGCTAGTCTTACAAAGCAAATTTCAATAGATATGTTTTTTTATAGTTACTTTAAATTTTTCAATCACCTGTATTTCCCTTACTTCCAATAGGCTATGTTAAATAGTGTAAATAATTTTTATAATAATTAGCGAAATTTGGATAGGTTCTGACGAAATTAATTTATATTACATACGTGGTTAATTTATATAACCAATTTCTCTCAAATAACATTCTGCTTTATTTAATTTATAGTGTATGATTGTCTAGCTTTGGAAAGAGTAAACCATTTTAAGTATCTGGGGATTATTTTAAATGGAAAATGAGTTTTGAACAACATATTAATAGTTTGGATAAAAAATTAAAATCTTCTTTTGGAACTTTTTACTTTTTAAGAAATTTTTGTAATAATGATCTTTTACGCTCCCTCTATTTTGGCTTAATAAACTCTAGATTGCAATATGGTATAATGTGTTGGGGTGGGACATATTAGTATCTGATAGATAAATTAAGAACCACCCAAAACTACTTTTTACGTGTCATGTTAAAAAAACTAAAAAGGGAATGATCCTTTCCCCTCTACAAAGAAATAAATATTAAACCTCTTCAACATATTTTTGTGTACAAAGTCCTAAGATTAGTTTTAACTAGAAGTGGGAATGTAGGAAATGACAATATACATTATTGTAATAGATATGTCAATAGAAATAATTTTAGACTACCCAAAGTATGAGTACATAAATCCTTTTTTCGCCACTCTTTTCAGTATGTGGGACAAAAATTTTTTAATAACATTCTATTACTCATTAAAAATGTTCGAGATAGAGTTTCATGGTCTTTGTATATATTATATATTGCTTATAATAATTGTTTATTGATAATTTATTGATATTTATTTGTATTTATTGTTAATAATATTTGTGTTTGTATTGTGGTGTATAATTTATTTATTTTGTGTATTTGTTTATTGAATGTTAATTATTTTCTGAATTGTAATATTGCATAAATATTTTTGTAGATACCCAAATGGCGGCTCAAAGTAATCTAAGATGCTAGACTCTCGTAAATTTGTATTTATTATTTTTTCAATCTACTATCTGGCCACATTACTTGTAAAAGTGGTCAGTCAATTTCCAAAAATGAAAATGTTTATAATTATGTTTATATTGATTAGAAATTTTAAAAAAAAAAAAATCATTTATTCACTTCAAGAAGACTCTTTGTATTCGTCCACTTTCAGGTTGTCTATCAGTAGTTTGGATCTTAAGCAATTGAGGAAACTTTTCTGGAATCTTTTAATATTGTTTATTTATGTATTAAATAAATAAATCCATTTCATTAGAGAAAACCTATTTTAACATTTCCATAATACTTTATAACAATATACGTGCGGATAAACTGACAGATATGCAGCTCCTCTAGTGATAGGTTTCGCTAACGCTCAGCCAACAAAGAAGTTGGGAATAAATACAAATTAACAACTGATCTTATTTTCTTTGACTTTGCCCTTTAACAATTTCAAAGTTCTTAACTCAATTTCGACTTTTTATTATAAATAAGTGCAACACACTTTGAAATATATTTGTATGCCCATTTCCTTTTTTTTCAAAACTTAGTTATATTCCCAAATATTTATTCCAATGTTATGCAACTAACTAAACATTCCAAACGTCTAATGTCATCCCACTGTAATGTTTAGTATTTAAACTTATTATCTGCATGTCACCTGAATTGACAAACTATTTCATCTATAATTAGTTTGTTAAATAGTTGGGATCTATCACAAGTTTTGAATTATTATGGTTGGTTGATCACCTATGAATGAGAACATCCGGAGATAAAAAGTAAGGCTTGAAGTAGACAGTTTACGTATTCCGATACGCACATCCTTGTTTAAACACGCATAATTGCCGTAGCCGCGTGATTGCGCACTTGTTTCTTGTGACATTATCTTCTATTTAATACAAAGAAACCATAAATATTGGCGGTTCCTTGGACTAGATAGGAAGAACAAGTTTTTTACCAAATAGAAACATAAAACTTACAGGCGAGATAAAATTAAATATTTTATTCGTAAAAGTATTTTTTAAATGCTTAGTATTGATTTATAAAATAAATGAATTGTTATGAAAATTCTAACTTAACTTCTTCGATGACAATTAAAAAAAATCTTTAATAGTATAAACCCTTTCCACGTAAATTATCGTGCTCTTTACAGGACCTTGCACTCTTTATAGTACTATGTAGTACACATTCATATAGTATTTCGGGTCAGTATTTCGAAGCATAAAATTCGAGCCCATGTTGTTGCTGGTGGTATTACGTATTCTTTATGTACTATATTGTCGACTAATGCCAAAGGACAATAATTTAAAGTCTATATAGTAGGTTTTTATACAAAATCTGTTCTGAGAACGTACTGAAAACTTTAATAAAACGTTAAGAGTTTGAAGGTTAAAATAAATAAACAATTAAAAATTAATTAACCTGTAACAAAAGGTAACTCCACTTCCTAACAAACTATTATACCAGGTATTCCATTGTAAAGAGTGCATTACTAAATCAAATCTCCTTTACATTATGAATGGTCCGGACTCACCTTTATTGTGAGTGCCTCTCCCTGTTAAAGCAGAGTTTTACACACAAAATATTTCTGCGGGCTCCCAGTTCACTGAATATAATTATGATGAGGTGAAATTTATCAAAATAAACTGCATAAAACCATTGTATGTTAATTACTCCTTCATGAGCTAAGCATTAACGAAGCCTATAAAAAGATAAAAAATTAATAATAAGATCTGTTTGCCCACACGATATCTTTAGAATAAACATATACGTTTACGTTCTCAACCTCAGTCAAAATTCAGTCCTTAGCGAAGTTAATGGAATCTGCATTTTTCAGCTCGAAAGAACATCAAGATTGAAGTTCAAACATTATTGTACATAAATTAGCTGCTTGGGTCCTCGGAACATTCTAAAAAACTACACAAACACGATTCACAAACATACACACGAAACCGCACCTATTTATAACTTGCATTAAAAATGTTTTTTTATGTTTTAACGACACAACCACCTAGTGTATTTATAACAATATTTAATATATCACCGTATATTACATTGCAATAAAGATATACCAAATAGAGTTTACACCGCCTCTTACCATCAGCTACAATACCTCGTTCATCAACTCTCGACAAGATGCCATATATTAGCACTTAGTGTTTTGGTTATACAGTATATTACATTGTAATAAAGATATACCAAATGGAGTTTACACCACCTCATATCATCAGCTACAATACCTCGTTCATCAACTCTCGACAAGATGCCATATATTAGCACTTAGTGTTTTGGTTATACAGTATATTACATTGTAATAAAGATATACCAAATGGAGTTTACACCACCTCATATCATCAGCTACAATACCTCGTTTATCAACACTCGACAAGATGCCACATATTAGCACTTAGTGTTGTGGTTGTACAGTATATTACATTGCAATAAAGATATACCAAATAGAGTTTACACCGCCTCTTACCATCAGCTACAATACCTCGTTCATCATCTCTCGACAAGATGCCATATATTAGCACTTAGTGTTGTGGTTATACAGTATATTACATTGTAATAAAGATATACCAAATAGAGTTTACACCGCCTCATATCATCAGCTACAATACCTCGTTCATCAACTCTCGACAAGATGCCATATATTAGCACTTAGTGTTGTGGTTATACAGTATATTACATTGTAATAAAGATATACCAAATAGAGTTTACACCGCCTCATATCATCAGCTACAATACCTCGTTCATCAACTCTCGACAAGATGCCATATATTAGCACTTAGTGTTGTGGTTATACAGTATATTACATTGTAATAAAGATATACCAAATAGAGTTTACACCGCCTCATATCATCAGCTACAATACCTCGTTCATCAACTCTCGACAAGATGCCATATATTAGCACTTAGTGTTGTGGTTATACAGTATATTACATTGTAATAAAGATATACCAAATAGAGTTTACACCGCCTCATATCATCAGCTACAATACCTCGTTCATCAACTCTCGACAAGATGCCATATATTAGCACTTAGTGTTGTGGTTATACAGTATATTACATTGTAATAAAGATATACCATATCAAGTGTACACCAACCTTTCATCATTGATTACACACATTATTTATTTTTCCCCCCACAACCTCTATCATTATTTCTCTGAATGCATAAAGAATTATTTAAACTGTAGAGTAGGTTGCTATACTTTTTAAAATGTGTGTTTTAAAATTCCGTATTTACCCTGAGACAACTGCATGAACTGCAGAGTGGGGGTGGGAACATTGTGGTCTATTCATGTGAAAGGGCCGTCACCAAACCAACTACGCTACATTATGCAGAGCCCGCTTGTTAATTCCACTACAGCTTAAAGCTGGATTTGAAAATGTGATTTCTTCCGGCACACACACACATTGCCCTAAACTGTTTTATTTGGGTTGTAAATTATTGGATCCTTCAACAGGTATCAATTGTTTGTCACATTCTAAGATTGCTTAATGATAGAGTTCCAGCTTGGTTTTATTGAACATAATTTCCATGCAGGACTATTATTCTTAAGTATTAAAATTATTACTCTTGTTAAATAAACCTATAAACCTAATTTGAATCGCGGAACCTAACGAAAAAATTAACAAATGATCCACAAAGTTATGTCATCATGATCAGTTTGTTTAGAATTTATGTATTCTTATAGTTTCTCGATGGTATCATGATTATCTATTAGGTGAATGTTAAATGCCAGAATTTTAAAATTTAAATTTAACCTTTTTACCCTAAACTCAATAAATTTTTTCTTTGGTTTAGTAGAACCAGACTTTAAAAAAAGATTTATCACGTGGACAGACGGACTGATGGAAAAACATTCGGACATACGTACATCATCTTATCTTTCCGGGACTTTAATGTTTTTTTTTTTTCAATACTCAACAATAATTTTAATTCACCAGAGTTTGTGTGATCTATTTCCTGGAAACTTCTAAATGTTTCTGTTATATCTTTAATGCAATAACGATAAAATAGATTAGAAATTATAGATGTTTGTTGAATATTTATTTTCATAAGACATCTTTGGGTTGTACATTAATAAAAAGATACTATTTGATGCATCAAGTTTTAGACCACCACATTACTTAGGTGCATTTAGGGGGGAGTTCTAAGGATTGTAATGTTACAAAACTAGAAAAGTTATGAGACATCGGTTAATATTACCTTAGATGATTTCATCATAATCTCACATGTTGGACCTTCTACAGTGACCGGTTACAAGTTACGATTTGTTATTATTTTTGATCACTGTTTGTACGAAATGTCCACGAAACGACATAAAACTGTTTTTAGTTGTGACAACTATAATTGGATGAAACTTTAATAGCCATTGAACAAGTTAGTGAATACATTTAGTAAAAAAGCAGGACTTTGATATGTTTAGACTTCAGCAGCTATAGAACAACTGGTAACCTTGAATTATCTATACAATCTTAAGCAAAAATCAATGTCTCAGATCGCATTGTAATAATATAAATAATGAGTATAAGATGTAGTTTTTAAAATGTTATAGTGATAAATATTGAATTCTTTTAGAATAACAAGCTAAAATAACTCAAAAAACTATGGAAATTTTCATAGTCATTGTCAAACGACTATATTAGAACCATTTTCATCTACAACATGACTTCAAAGGCGCCAAGGCGGAAAAGACGTCAAGGCAATACATTGTGAAAATTCTAAATGGATGCATTAATCTATCAAACTTAAATGGGTGTTTTACATTGAGAAAAGAAATTTTCGTATTGGTTTTCATTGACGAATTTTAAAGTATATCTGCCTGATAGTTATTGTTGACGCCCATACAAAATACTAATAAAAACTTTTGTTAATGAATTCATGCAATTCGCAATCCAGGTAAGAGCATGAGGCGAAACATTTAAAACTACTGGATTATTTCTCTGTTGAATGGAATCATAATAAATTAATTATAATTAGAATTTTTCACTTACTTTCATGTTATGTCAACAAGACTGGCACAGTTAATATCCAGTTCAGGATTCTTAGAACAAGTCTATTTAAAATTCCTGGTTCGGGATTTCGGCTAGTACACTATTTATTGGTTACTAGATTTGATAAGTTTTAACTGATACCAATTTTTTTATTGACTGTAAATGTCTAACACCACACTATTTATGGTATGCGTATTCACAAGTTAAAAAATACTCTTTATTGTAGTAGTGTTTTTAGTACCTTGCTATTTTACTATTTACTAGAGCGAAAGACAACATGATCTGTTGAAATATAATATTTATTCATGTGAATAGATCTTACCTTCAATGTTACCTCTTACTACATTGACTCAATTAGAGAGAAAGATTAGTTATTGTTTCCAGAGTATTAAAACTAGTTCCAATATTGAGAGATAATTGCTGAAAATTATCTCCTTTTATGCCGCTCCAGTTTTTCATCCACTTCAAGTTTATTTTACGAATACTCGACTCGGAGTACGGTTGAAAAGATGATTGTGCTCAGGTGTACGAAAATTGCAAATTAAATAGGAAAATTAGTTTAGAGTATTTTATTTGTTGCGTAATCGCTTATTAATGAAAACCTTTATAAAGTCTTACAAGTGTTGTTATTGAATTCAATATCTATTTGATTAGATAAAACTTACGAAAGTATCCAAAGAATGAATATCGCGAACTTTTACTATTCAATTTACCTGTGAAATTATGTGATAAAATCAAATAATAATTATTTCTAAGTATAACATTTTATCCTGTATTTTGATATTAAATGTACCTATTCGTACTAAACTTGTATTTTAATAAAATAATTCAAAGATTATTAATGAAATGTATTATTCCAAATACTAGGATATTCACAACGCTTCAGCAGTATGTAGAATTTATTTTGATCTTATCGAATTTAAATGAATCCAGTGTAAAGGAAAATATAATGTATATATTTTAAATCGATTGTAAACAAACATTTCCGATACATTATTCATTCAGTTGAATCATTGTTCGTTTACATGCTGCGTGTGAATACGTAATTAACAATTCCCATAAGAAATGCAAGCTATAGGGGTTGCGCTAATATTAATATATAATCAGGAGGCTGACATTTTCACCAAATATGCTACACTCTCTAAAAACTTGTTCAAGTAGTTTTTAAAGCTTTGTAAACCTCCACTTTTGTAATCTATACTCTCAGCATTTTCCATTGGTTGTTTATGATTAGATACTAATATTCGGGATAACCTTGGGCAGGTTTTTAAAAAGTCAAATTCGAATCAGGACAAAAGATTATAATTGATAACGCTTTTTTATTGATATTTTGGCTTACGTTACATGACAAATCACGGATAATATAAAAAAAATTAATACAACATCCAGCTGCAAAAATAATAGCCGTTTTTAATCCTTAATTTGGTCTATGAAGTGAGTTTTTTTATTATTTTTACGTAACAGCGATCTGAAAAATCTACTTAGGCACATACATTGCAGTTTTTCAATTCGCTTGAGTTAATTTTTTAGTTAAAATAAATGACAAATGGTTTTGATGAGTAAACATAAAATTAAGTATACTTTTAAATATTGCGTAGTTAAAATTAAACAAATGAGTTGTAATTTTGTTTTCCTTATGATATAAAGTTTCCTTAAAAGGTAAAAAGTGTTTTTTGGCCCTTAATCGTTTTTCGAGACGACTTCGCCTCACTTTTAAAACATATCTGTACACCAAAACAACAAATCTCTTTCCTAGTGATGGAAATTCTAAAGGCAAGTGATCTTTTTGTTTTGTATATTTATATATTTTTGTTAGATAATCAAAAGCTGCTTTTGATGCACAGTCCAATAAGGATCCTTTAGAGGGTATGCGATATACGAGAGCGTAAGGCTTCTTTGTTTTATTATATATATTATATTTATTCATAAAAGAGAACTGCATAGCTAATGGCACAAATAAAACGAAAAATTGGGTATATTCTCCAGAATTTAAAACACAATGTCCAACAATGAGGCGTAATTACCGAAGATTAACTCCTTTATGCCGTTCTTTTTCTTATCCAATGGTACTTATTTAATGCTGGTGTGCTCCGGATAAAATTAATATGACGTACAGATTTGTGCTGAGATTTTACAAAACTTCCGGATGAAATACGAACATTAGTTTAAAGCAGTTTATTTATGTTCTTGTATTTTATTAATGAAAACCTCTCTATGATCTCACAAGTTTTCCCAGTGAATTCAGTGTTTGATAAGAGAAAATGTACGTTAGTAGCCAACGACTTTAATCAATAGAGTGAGCTTTTCATATTCAATTAATCACTTTAATTTATGAGAAAATCTAATAATATTTATTTTTCAAGTATAGCATTTAATATTTTAGTATGTTTATTATTTAAATATTATTTTTGGTGTATTATTTTTATACTCCATGAAGCCTATACTTTATTGTTTACTAATATAGTAACATTATTTACAGATACTGTTTTGAAATTTATTATTACAAAAAGAATGTATAAACGCTAAATACTGAGAATTTATTACGACTTTACTGAATATAAATCAGGAAGTTGTTTAGCAAAATGTAAATTTTATATTTGACCCAAATTGTATCCAGGAAATAAGAAATCGAGTTTTAATATATTACCAATTAATTATTTATGGAATTAAATACTGTTTTCACATGATTCGTGTGACTTCGTCATTAAGGTTTCCCACCAGAAACATGAGCAGTTGTACTCTGCAGGTCTGCGGTGTACCAGTTACTCCATAACACGTAAGTGTGAAATGTGCACCGACTTTACTCTTTAGAACAGTTTTCTGGTAGGGCGCAGTGCTTTGCGTCTGTATTTTTACAAAGTCAATTTTTAAATATTAACTAAGTGTTTATAATTTGGTTCTAATTTGGTTTTTCTCTTTTGATTCATCTTGTATAAGTTCTTTAAAATTACCATAAGAAAAGTTACCCTTATAACATTTATATTTAGTCTAATTTTAGTTGAGAAAACTTATCAATATAAACTAAGGAAAACATAAATGTTAATATTTTGTTACACTTGAGATCTCAGAACTTATAAAATTGATAAAATGTTGATCAAACTGCACATACACAACACAAAAATACGTTGTCAATACGTTTATTTTTCAGTAGGGCTGTAATAGTTTCATGTAATTAAAATATAATTAAACGTATAAATTATAATTTTATTTTTCATGTAATGAAAACTTTTCTGCTGGGAAGGAAAAGTACTTTTAAGCCCTTAATCCTTTTTTGAAATCTGCGACGCCTCGCTCGTGAAATCTGATTGCTCACCGAAACGACTAATTCCCTCCCAGTTATGAAAATTATTGAGACAAGTGACATTTTTGTGCTTTGGACTTAAAATATTTAGGACGGATTTTGAACAGCTGCCTTTGTTGCAAAATCAAACCTGACTAGAGAGGCTATTGGGGGGTTTCGCCCTTCGTCTGTTTCTGGGCCGTGATAATATTTATTATTTTTTACTTGTGATAACTTTTTCTGATTGTAATACGTGGGGGCTGATAAGGGTTTGTTCAAGCAAAGTTTTTAATATCTAACTTCCTTTGCCTATGTATGGATTGTGTTTCAGTTGATACTATAATTGAAACAACTGCTGCAATGCGCAATGGTTTATACCTTCCTATTTAATATTTCCGGAATAAAAAAGTTCAATATTGCAGAATTTCTAATATGGAATATAGTCATAAAACTTGCTGAAAGGTATAAACAAGGAACGTCCATATAACATTCAAAAGATGTGTCATTATAACGCTTGATCAATGTGACCCCTTAAACTCTGATTCACAATGCAGTGGAATCAACAAGCCGGATGATGCTGAGTTATTCATAATGAAGGGGGTACCCGGTAAAAGTAGAACCCTTTGTGTCTTTCCCTGCAACTTAAAAAAATTTTGTTAAAACACAAACCTGTGCCTGGATCAATTCTATTGGTATTGTGTAAATGGGTTAAGAAATGTAATCAATACAGTTAAATTGTTCTTTCTAATAAATACAATTGTGTGCTAAATAATATACTTTTGTACCACAAATTTGATATTATATCCATAATATATAATACATCAAAAACTGGTAACTATTTCCAAAAGTTATGTGACAACATAAATTTCCTTATAACAAAACACAAACAGACCATGCAAATTTCATATTACATAATATGCTATGACTGGCTGCGACACTTCTGCTTCTGTGTTTTGTTTGACTTAGCGAGTTAATTGCGTTAATTGATGAAATTAAAATCTTTTGTGTATACACATTTTTGTATTCTGTTTTTTACACCTGAATCAGAGAATATATTCTAGTCCGTGAGATGTAGCGTTTTATTCTTATATATGTAATGATGGCAAATATCCAAAAGTATGTTACATTTTAATTCAAAAATAGTTTTCTTTCTTCATATCACCCTATCCCCGGCTCACATATATTTAATTCTCCCTTATTATGGGTTTCCGGTAGATATTAAGGATCTTATCCGATCATCACCCCCATAAGCTAAAACCAACGTAATAAAAAAACTTGTATGTGTTTGTGTATATATATATTCACACATTTTATATAGCAGTATTTTGACATAATTTGGATGGGTTCATTAGTAATTCTTAACCAATAAAACTTTTTTTAAATTATAGTAGTTTGCATTTGGGTTTTTATAAAATTAATAAAAATATTTATATTTATCAAATATTTATGTAATTCCAAGCAATATGTATTCCTACTTAGTTTAAGATACTTTTTAGACCTAGTATACAGCTGCTATTATATTAGTATACAATGGAACCGTAAAATAATTTTTTTAATAATAGTTTTGGATTATTTGTAACTAAATCAAGACATTTATATGTTTTTAATAATTTCATGTAGGGTTTCAAGATAATTGACTCTCTAAATCTTTGAAAGTGTTATAATTATATTAACATGCTAACACTGACAGTTATTGCCCCATCAACTTTGTGCAGATAAAACATCTAAACTAATAATGCATGTCCCGTTGGATATTTCATGATGACAATAAAATGTACTGTTTTCCGACTTTGACTGGAAGGGATACTTTCTTTTGTTACCTAGTCTCAAAATCAATGTTTAGAATATACCCAATGCCCATCACATCTTCATCGCCCTTATATTCATATCAAATTTTTAAATCCTACATGAGATACTAAAATATAAACTTCATCAATTATTAGAATACTATTTAATGATAACTAAAAATGTTATTTTATAACTTAGTGTCAGGTGAATGCATTTTAACCACTTTGGCTCCAGATAAATTACCTCACTTGATAACTTGAGTTAACTGAAACCATAATTCATCAGTCAGCGGTTTCAAAGTTCTTAAGCTCTTTCTCTACCAGTGAAACTTGTATTCATGGGTAATTTTCGTTTACGGACATTTTTAGTGCACATATATATATATTAATATAATTAATATATATATAATAATTAATATATATATATATATATATATATATATATATATTAATTTTGCGGTCACGCTAGTTAGGCGGCAAACCGATTTGGGGCTCTAAAACACACAAACTATAAAAATAAATTTACTTTTTTTAGATTCAGTTTGTTGAATACTTCACTGTAATAAAATTAATTAAGATAAAATTATTGTTTGTATCTCATTTTAAAGGAAATGCTATTAATTAAACTAATATAAAAATGCTAGGTATAATTTTACGTCTAACGCAGAGATTTAATGTGTCAGTATCATTAATTCAAAGAAAGAGATGTAAGCTGTAAATGTTCCCGAAAAAGTTAAACGTGGATCTCATGTTTTATTTTCTACTTACTCTTCTATTTTCTCACATTATCTTGGCGCATAACGTAAACGAACCAGAAGAATCATGCCTGAGTCAGTTAATCAGAATAATTATAAATGTTCATAGCATTAAATAAAGTGTGTTAAATTTTGATTTTTAATTCTGAGCATTATCTTGTATTTTATTCAAGCAAGTCATGTTTAAAGATAGAAAATATTAAATAAATTTTAACACTCACAAACGTCTTCCAAAAACTCATACATGCTATAAATGAATAAAAAACTATCTTGGAATATGCTGTGTATTCCCAACAAGTCTGCTAAAATGTTAAAAATACCACAGCAGACTTGGTTTACTGCTGATTTTAAGCTGAAGAGTTAGAACACATGTCTCAGAAGGAATATATGTGTTTATATATATATATTTGTGTTTGAATAAACATGCGTTATCTTCGTATAAAAAAATTTTAAAAACCAAAATATTGGTTAACTCTTTATAACTTTTCGTACGTCTCAGCGTACTTCTTTAGACGTAACATTGAATGTGTTATAAATAATAAAAAAATAAATTACTATATTTACTATAAATATAAAAAAGCTATAAAAATAAACTATATATATATACAAAGTGATTCTAAACTAAACGGCAATCTCTCGAGAGCTTATTCTATAGCTAAAAAACAAGTAAAAGAGTTTATATAAACCATATACCCGGAAACGCTTCGTTAGCGAGTTACGGCCTAGCGAAAGATTTCGCCCGGATTTCAGAACCCTTGGTGAAGTCAGGCCGTATAAAAATGGTAAAAGGTAGTTACAAACATACAAATACGATTGTTTTTTTTATGTTTTTATATCTGACAAATTTATTAAAAATTCGTCCCAGAGCTGTAAATGCAATACTTTCAGAGATATCTTACGTAAAACACAAGAATTGGTGCAAAGAAATAACACATTTTTGTGTTTAACGTAAGATTACTTCCAAAATGTTAAATAAAGGTCATTTTTTTCTTAAACAGATTTTGTAGAACATTTAATTCTGAAAAGATTCATGTGAATTACTTAGGAAAAAAAATTAATAATAGGTATTGAAATTTAGCTTTATTTAAAAATATAAAACAGACGCACAAAAATGCATATTCTTATCTGCATAAAATATTAACTAAATGTTTAGGTTGTGAGAGTAACAGCTGATCATTTATTCAACAACACTTTTTATCGTCATATTTTCTTTGCAAAGGTTGGCAATATCAGCTGATCAACAATTAAGTTCATGAAGTAATATTTGAATAACCTTTATGGAGGTTTTTGTATTGTGGCGTGTGAAGATTGTATTTTGTGAGATCCTGTGATTATTTGGAAATATTTTATACAAGTGTATAAAATATTTTATTAAATATTTTTATAAAAAGTGTATGTAATTATCTTAGTAAATAATGTCAGATAATGTAAATGGTATGTATTCGTTTGAAGAGTATACGGACATGATACTGATTTACGGCAAAGTTAACAAGAATGGTTTAGCTGCAGTTCAGGAATATCGTGATACTTTTCCACATCGAAGAACACCTGATCGCAAAACATTTGAAGCTGTGGAGAGACGACTTAGAGAAACTGGTAGCTTTAAACCGAAGCGAATAGATACTGGTCGTCAACGTAGCGCAAGGAACTATAATAATGAACAAGCAATAATAAATGCTGTAGAATTATCACCAACCACAAAGCACCAGACGATTATCACGTCAGTTAAATATTTGCCAGTCAAGCGTATGGCGGACACTTCATGAAGCACAGTTGTACCCATTTCCATATAAAACACGTGTTTCAAGACTTATTACCGCAAGATCTTAATAAACGGAAGATGTTCTGCCGCTGGTTAAGAAGAAATTGTTTACGACATCAGTATTTTCTTCGGCGTATTCTCGTTACTGATGAATCCTGTTTTACTAGAAATGGAATTGTAAATTTTCGTAATATCCATACTTGGGCGTACGACAACCCACATGAAACTGCGACGAGGCATTTTCAACATACATTTTTCAGTCAATGTATGGCTTGGTGTTCTGGGTGATAATTTGATTGGTCCATTTTTCCTCCCTAATGTCGATTAGGGAGTAGCGTACTTAATTTTTTTAAGGAACAAACCTGCCTACCCTCTTGGAAGATATTCCTGTTCAAAACAGAATAAATGCATGGTTTATGCACGACGAGCACTTCCACATTTTTCTAATGATGTGAAAAAACTATTTAAATGATACATACGGTAGACAATGGATTGGTCGAAATGGACCAGTAAAATGGCCACCACGTTCTCACCTGACCTCACGCCAGCAGACTTTTTCTTATGGGGTTGGATGAAGTCAATTGTTTATTCAAAACGGATTAACACCATAGAGGAGTTACCGTAATCGCATTACGGAGGCGGCAGAAACTATCAAGAATGCTCCAAACGTTATGAAACGCGCTAGAAAAGAGTGGATTCGTCGTGCGAAAACGTGCATTGCTAACAACGGAGGACACTTTGAGCAACTATTATAGGTGATTATTACAGTTTTATAAAGGTAAATTACATTTTATGTTATTGTTAAGTCTAGAATAAATGATCAGCTGTTACTCACAACCTAAACATTAGTTAATATTTATAGGCAGATAAGAATATGCATTTTTGTGCGCCTGTTTTATTTTTAAATAAAGCTAAATTTCAATACCTATTATTAATTTTTTTTTCCTAATTAATTCACATGAAATCTTTTCAGAATTAAATGTTCTACAAATCTGTCTAAGAAAAAAAAATGACCTTTATTTAACATTTATGGAAGTAATCTTACGTTAAACACAAAAAATGTGTTATTTCTTTGCACCAATTCTTGTGTTTTACGTAAGATATCTCTGAAAGTATTGCATTTAAAGCTCTGGGACGAATTTTAATAAATTTGTCAGATATAAAAAAACATAAAAAACAATCGTATTTGTATCTTTGTAACTAACTTTACCATTTTCCTACGGCCTGACTTCACCAAGGGTTCTGAAATCCGGGCGAAATCTTTTCGCTAGGCGTAACTCGCTAACGAAGCGTTTCCGGGCATATGGTTATATGAACTTTTTTACTTTTTTTAAGCTATAGAATAAGCTCCCGAGAGATTGCCGTTTTAGTTTTGAATCACCCTGTATATATAAGATTCAGTTATGTTAATATAGAGAAAATCTTACAATAGCACATGGGTTACGTCTCATCCGCACATGAGAAGCAAGAGGTTATGATGAGTTTGTAATGTTTTCCTTATAAGCTATTAATATTATTAACTTAATATGCCACTGTTTTAGGAAGAAACCCTAAACCAAGAACTTCTGAGATACAACCATCTATTTACATTCTTAACACTAACCATATTATTCACTTTACAGACTCGTATTTCTCAAATATCAAATAACCTTTCCAATAAAATAGTAGCCAACATTTATTTACTTAACTTGATTTCATTGAATATCTTTTTACTTATCACTATCAAATTTCTTTGGAAACAATAAAAAATTAATAAAGCAGTCCAGCTTTGCTTTATTTGTACAAAAGAAGAGTCACAGAATTATTCGTTTAATAATATCGATGAAGTGTTTATTCTGCTAATTTGTACAGCTCATAAGACAATGTGTATTAATGGTTTTTCTGATTATAAATTTTTCATTCTTTTATTGTTTAAAAACTCTGAGAATCTTTCTATTCAAAATTTTTTGTATAACTCCCTTTGTTGTATTTATAAGCCCTAAGCTAATGAGGCTACCAAAAGATAACAGCACACTAAGTCTTGTTTCTATCACAAAAAGATGTTCTTAGAAGTTCCTTAAAAGATTTCGTTTTATTCAATATACAGAGAAAGATTAAAGGTAAAGCCATTACTTAGGAGTTACATTAGATAGTAAATATATATGTTATTTGCTTTCCAAGATGTATACTCAAATTTCATATTTATGTTTTAGTCTGAATGAGTCTACGAGTGATGTTTTTATGAGTGTATGAATAGCTCAAATTGGTACCTATATTGGAGTGTAACTCATTAGTAAGATTGAAGTAATAATTATGTAGATAAAATAATTCTGTTAATGGAGTCCTATAAAAATAGTTGGATTTCAGTTAATTATGTTCAGTTAATTATGTCTACGTATAATTTGTAGACATTATTTTTCAATTCCTGTTATTTTATTAGAAATTGATTACATAGGGAACTATTTAGAACAACCCATAGGCTTATTAGTGCCATTGAAAGTATACACAACATTTCTGTTGGTGATAACGTTGAGTATTTTCAACAATATTAACCTAATTTTGTAGTTTAATGTGTTACCAGTTGTTATTATCATTAATTAAAAATATTATAAAAAAGGTGATTTTTTAAATGTTACGGATAAAATATGTATTTTAAAATTGATTACTTACTTCGAATTTAAAATAGTGAAATTTTAATTTGTAGGCAAAATATAAATTACAACGAAAAACAAATCATGGCACTACTTTATGTACTTTTCTAATAATACCAAAAATATCCATTTTTATATGCGGAAAATAGCACGTACAATGCCTTAAGATCACAGTTACACAAGGATTCAATTACACAATTATAGCGAATGCCAGCCCAGGGATACATAGCTCTCTTTTGTAGCTCCCTTGTCGTCGGCAATAATGAGTTCTTTGTAACGTTCTCTCCGAGCAGTGACTTTACATAACAGTTTGTGTTCTAAAAATATCTAAATTTTAAAAGTGTACGTTAAGATATTTCACAGTGATTTTATACACTATTAGGGTAGGTTTGGTTTATATTTATTGTCTATGCACAAAACAACGTGACAGATAACAAACAGAGAGAGTTGATGCCATCCAAAATAATAATAGTTTACATTTTGCAAACGAATTAATAATGTCTTAATAATATATTCTATTGATACTTAGCCAGTGTATGATTAATAGTATTGCTACTTTCCTTTGAAGAAGACATGCCAACGAGATTAAGTATATTATGAATTAAGTAGGTTTAATTACAAGTTGTCTTACAATACAGAGAGTTTGCATTGGAATACGGCATCAAACAATTTCTTCAGAGTTTATAAAACTAACCATTGTATCTTATAAATAATACATGTTACACTGTGATTTGCTTCATTTATTCAATACGGTGTTTTAGTTGTACTGGCTTCATATTCCGGTACAAAGTGAAAAGTAATTGTTGTGAAAAATAATAATTGTTGAAAAATAATATTTTTGAGTGTATAATGGTAACACCCCAGTACATTAATATATATATATATAGTACATCACTAAAAATACCGTGTCTTCGTTCTGTCAAAGATATAGTACTAGAAAATCTGCCAAACTTACCACCTAGCTACATGCGATGTCACGATCGTAACCTAAATTATAAAGTAATTATCTCATTTTATAAATTTATTGTTGCTTCCATAACGCAATATTAGTCGCTTTTATTTGTTTTTTATCCTTAAATTAAAATCCAGTAGTACTATCCTAAACATGAGCATTATAGCATGGTTGTCATGGCAATAAAATAACGATCTAGAACGGATATTTAACTGCCACCCGCCAAACTTTAAGTTAAATTCCTCAAATATTCAACTCATAATAAAATTTATCAGCAATGACACACGTCATTTACCAGAAATATTTTCTAAAATCTCTCACCTACAGCTCTGTTGAAATATTTCACTAAAATATACATATAGTTAGGAAACTTTTGTTACCAAATTAAAATTAAACTTTGATTGTAAGCGATGAAATATGCGCGGTCTACCAGTAAATAACTGAAAAAGCGGCTCAATTAGTACTTTATCCATTGTATGGTTAAAACCTTACAATTTTTGACTACGTTTAATACAGATGTCTTTCAAAATCTTAAGGTATAATCTAAATTAACAACAAATTATGTGTATAACAGCACACAACACAATATATTTGGCTGCTTTGTGGTAGTATTGAGGATAGAAAACCGTACTGTTTATATGAAAGGTACCCAGTGCACCTATTAGTTTTGTATCTAAACCTTTTAAGATTGTTGTTTACAACAAGTGCAAATTATTAGTTCAATAACTTTTTGAATTTTTAACGGAAATAAAAGAAACATTATTAAATTGGTAACAATTCCTTCTCCAAAACGTAACATTGCATGCATACAACATAATAATTGTATGTTACAAGGTATATGACGAGAGTATGTTCTTGACTTATACTTGTTATGTTGTTTGACTTATATATACTGATATATTCTTTTTACTGCACAAAATAGAGATCAGTGGAGGTGTCCCAAATTTATTGTGAGAGGAGGGATTGTCATAGCATTGTGAAGTAAAAGGTTGGAGGGATGTGAGAACAGTTTAAATGTGTTAAATGAACTTGTACGTGCAGGGTATCCCAAGGTACATAGGTTGAAGAGCAATTCTAAAGTTCCTTTAAAAGGTAAACATACGTAATTTTACAATACGTAATGTATGTTATCATTTTTGCCGTATGAAAACCAACAAATTTAGTGGAAATTTAACTGACTCTGAAATGTGACATTTAGGACTGAAAATATTTGTCCATAATAACTTCAGTTGTTGAAAAAAACATTATTTTCATATATAAGTTCAAAATTAACCCAGGGTTGTTTTGGTATGCAGCATATTTTGTATTTTTCTAAACAAATATGATTACAATTCTTGCTGAGATTTTTATAAATAAAAATTAGCAAATTTGTATTGTTATATGAAGTATATTGTACATAATAGTTTTAGCCTTTAAAATCCAGGATTTTTAAAATTTCAAAATTACTGTGACTTTTTTTAATTGCCTTATAAGATATTAAGGCAATTAAATTTAAAGTAATCCCAAATCGTTCTAAATTAACAAACATTTATTATTTTTAAATATATAACTGATGTTTTACCATAATTTATTTATTCTAACACTGACACAGAATTATTTTACTACTATGAATAAAGAAATAATAACCATAATTAATACATATAATACATATAAATATAGCCTACATCATTTTTATGAATAGTAGTCATGCGTCTCATTAAATTCAGCTATTCATATAAGTGCAATAATTAACATTAGTTCGAGATTGTTCGAGAAGAGTTGTTCGATTTATCAAAAGAGTTTCAATACCTTTTTCTTTGTTGATATTATATGTATCCATATCTTCAAAAGTGAATGCGTTGTTTTCAAAACATTGGCTTGTGTATTGTGAAAGACCTTCTAAAGTACACTCAGTCCTGTACATGTTACACTGTACTTTCGATTATGTAAATAGATTCATTGAATTAGATTAACAATGTATATTCATAAAGTAGTATTAATATACTGGAGATTTTATCGCATTTATGAGATACACGAAATAGGATGCAAGACGGTTTCTTTGCAGTTATACAATGCAAATTTCTCACCACCTTGTGACAGGTAACATGGAGGCGAGGAAGAGATGACAACTCATCATGTCCTACCTTAGATGTATCACAACTTATATCACAATTTATATGTCAGAAATAGTCTTACAACACGCTCGTCTTGTCTAAACCCGTTTTTTCTCATGGAACTCAAATTTTCAACTGTGGCAATGAAAGAATGAAGAAACGTCATCCAATGTTTATCACAAATAGTAACTTATACAGATATTATGCAAATATACACTCTTATCTTACCATTATATGTGCCAAAAGACAACCATAGTCGACAAAAATGTTATCATTTAACATATGGTGACATAGACTTTCTAATTTAAATCGTAAAAGTGACATTGCTATGAGAAAGACATACATTCATATTGTTATGTCACATATCACAATATGTAATGTCACATATCACAATGTTTAATGTCACATCTCATCTAGTATTGTTTAATGTTAAATATTATCATCATCTTTTTACTTGAAGTAGATACAATAAAATCGTGACGAAAGAAACATATCAGTCACTATTTCACCATGAGAATATATATAGTTGCACTAACCATTCACCAAGTCTGATGTTTTCTTAAATTTTTCCTAAACTTAGTAATTAATATTTTCTTCAAGAAATACGTGTTCAAAGAATGATTTATGCCCTTTTATTCATATTTTTCTTCATTAGAAGTGAAAGTATGAGCAATGGTGTAAACAAAGTGCTATAATGAAACTGTATTACGGATCAAGCAACTCTCTTTTGCTTCAATAAGAAACATTTATTGCTAATAATGTTAAATATATAATATTAAACACTATTTTCTAATGTTTTTTATGAGTGGAACCTTTTTATTTGAAGAAAGGTAAGAGAAAATATTACTTATTTATTTTTCTAATATATATATATATATATAAATTTCTGTTACACAATATCTCTCCTCGTTTGTCAGAGATAAAGGGATCATTTCAAGAAACCATTTCGAGTACCTGTAAGCACAGAACTGTGGACGTCAGAAGCTGTAGTTAGTCCACTAATGAAGGCCATTCAAAGAGAAGCTCAAAGATGACGTCATCAACGAGATGCTGACTCATAGAGTCACTTCAACTAAACGTTCAAGTAAACTGTAATGAGTGATGCTCTCTCTTGTGTAAAGTTTTACGTGCAGCAAGTGCTGTATGACTATGTGAAACTCTATAAATGACGGCATTGCAGTCTTCGAAGATTTGCTTTAAAAATATGTTAATTTAAAATTATTATAAGTAATAAAACGTCAGCTATAATATCATAATTTCCTTCTTAATAATAACTACGAGTAGGAAAAGATTTGAAACATTTTTCGCATGCTTATATAGTTTTGGCAGAGCGATTTTCTTCAGTGCTATGTACAGAAGTATGATCAAGTTATAAACAAAACACATGAAATCACCTGTACATTAAGCAATATAACGACAACTATCTCTCTATGTTAAGTTAGCGAAATAGCTTTTAACACCTCCACCTTCTTAAACACTAGGCAGTAAACTAGACATGTCTATCAACCTTTTTATCCAAATATCCTGTCATTTGTGGTTAGTGATGTGCCACTCCTGGAATATCCGTCGGAACATTTTTCTGTTCCCAGTGTAGGTTAAACTGGAAAGTATAAACCATCCAGAAGTGAACCCCCCGGGTGTTTTGTTTTTATTATTACAATGCATACAACGATTTGCCTTCTCCACTCCCAAGGTACGAAGCTAGAATATCAAAAAGAACAGGATTTGGTTTACCATTCCTGAGAATAGAACTTGTTAAGTTCTATAGAAAATATATCACTTATTATTTGTGGAAGAAAGGTATATTTTTCATAAACCTTAAATATTATGCACAAACGTATGGAGACCTATTTTTTGGAAGATTTTTTTATCATCTTTATTAATGAATCAAATTAAATTTCTTGTAGTTTTACTACTAGAAGCTTTGACCTTACAATGGCTCTCAGTAGTGCATTGTTTCGGTTATACAAACCGTTTCAAAACATCAGTTTTTATGAATAACCTGTATGACATATTAGTCAAAGTTTTATGTTTTAATTATGGTTTTAACATGGCTTCGGTAGGTATATTGTTTTGTTATCAAAACCTAAGCGTATTTTTCCTTAATTCCAAACATTGTAGAAAAGTATGGTAAGTAAGTAGTTGATACAAAACAAAATCATTATTGCTTTACATAAAAGCTTGAATTTTTTCAAAACGTTCAAACAGTTTTTTTTCCTTTGGTTATTTTTATTCAATTAATATGACGCTTTGAAGGTAAAGTATTCACAACCCTAGAATATAATAAGAAACCTGCGTCTTAGACTTTTTCTATTACATTAAATAAATAGTTAAATAGTAGTCAATATTATACTCAAAGGTTTCGTGGCTCTTAATGCAGTTAGTTAATGTTTTAGTAAGTTCAAATGTATGTATAAAAATTATTGGAATATTACAATATTCGACATTGTATATATTTATCTACTTGCAAGTTATAATTATAACAAAGGAGTAATTTAGGTAGCTACTTTACAAATAAAATAACTAAAAACGTTGATGATTGTCAAAAACATAGTTGCATGGAAACAGTTATAACATGCCAGTGGAATATTCCAGAGTGATGTAAGTGAATAATTATTCTGAGTGAGCAACGTCAAGTAAGTTTACAGAGAAGTTGCGAGAATAGGAGCACGCACCAGGCAGACACAAAGCTCTAAAGTCCCAACTTAGATTGAGATCACCGCCTGTGAAATTAGTGTTGCCTATGGCTTGGTACTTAACTGGGTACATTTATTCCTTATTACTCCCGTCACTTATCTTTTTACATTTTTACTTTTTACGTTATAAAACGCATTAACATAAATAAGTGTTGTTCTTTCTTGAGATTTTCCGATGCAAAAATAACATTCCTTGATTAAAGAATGTTTTATTTTAATGAATGCATTGTATAAATGTACCTGGAGTATACACGTTTTAAAAATGTTCGTTATTATACAAAACAATTTGTACTTATTGTAGCCAGCTTGTCTTGATAAGTTTCAAATAGAAATGCGTTATATTAGTTTAGAAGGTTTACTTTTTATCTGTTATATCAATGAAATTATTTATTTATATTTCGAATAATATAAAAATATACAAAAAATGCACCTTTAGAACAGCAAAGTTACTATTTTATTCAGCTTGGGTCTTACTTAGTTTGGGATTACACAGTGTAAAATATTATAAAAATTAGGTAGTTTATCCATCCTTCGTTCGTTGTTTTTTCTAGATACAGTACTGTTTCAAACTGAGAATTGTTTGCTTATAATTGTTGCCAAGAGAATTTTATCCTTCTATCAAATATTAGGATTTTCTGACAAATTCTGACTATTACAACGCTTCTGGAATTGTAAATTCTCCATTAGTTATTCTCAACATCTAAAGCTGACTATCGTAATTTTGGAAAAATATAGTGGAACTTTTATTACAAAAAATAATTTTATTGTAAATCGACTAGTTTATCCAATCGGTTAGGTTTACTCACTCGTACGCTATCGATTAATCGCTTGTGAGAGAAATCATTATTAGTCATTTTTAACTAAAAGGGCAACAATTATATTGGAACGTACGTCTAGTTGAGGCAACATGAGTAACGATCATCTCATCTCTAGATGTCTTTATCAAATAATTTCTCAGGATTCTAATACCCGGTGTAGTTGATTCTCATGTGAAGGTTTTAGACCTTGGATTGAATGGTTGGGATCTTTGAATGTGTTTATGTCTTTCGATGGTCTTTCCCTGAGGTTGCTTCTATATTTATCATATTAAAACCATTTTGTGTCTCAGGTATAAATCCAAATGTAAGTGTAAAAACCACGTGCATCCAAAACACGTGAACTATCGTGTATTTTTAAATCTGAAATTGAAAGAATGGGTGGGAAAATTATCCTAGTGTTCCTTTGTCTAACAAAAACTTGAGAGATGTAAATGTGTAGGTGATGTTGATCGCCATGTAAATCGTAGGTACTTCAACTGCTGGTTCACCTGTGGTCTTAAAACGGTTTAATATTTTAATAAAGCAAAGCAAACAAAAAAGGCACTTTCTCGTTTATAATATTATCAGGATATCATACACCAAAAATTCAATACTATCCTGCATTCATCAATTGTTTACTCCAATACATAATTCTGTAATTTAATAAATTAGTAACTTTAGTGAGCTACTAACTGAGAATTGTAAACAGAAAAATGATTTGTCTATATAAGCTTTTTTACGTACGTAATATTTGGGGCGCTAGCTTATCTAGATGTGGTTATGTAGATTCTTCAGAAGCAAGTACTCATAATAACGTAAAAACGAAAGTAAAAAAATATATATTGACGCTGGTACAGAGTCATTTGAGTAAAAACTGGGTTTTATTAACCACGTTATCAGTAATAAAGCTTAACATATATTAATTAGAAAGGTTAATGAAATTATGTTTAGTAGATTTAAAAGTGTAAAACTATTCTTTCTCAAATTAATGCAGGCTCCAGTATAAATCAAAATTGGACTTCTTTTCTTCAAGTCCTTCTTTGGAACTCCTAAGATAAATTTAAATTATTCTGGTACCATTTTTCTTCTTAGACTATTATTTAAATAAAATTATTTCATTTATTTGAAATAATACTACTCGTAATCCCAATATTTCTTCTAAAGTCAATATTTAATTTAGATTTTCTTATAGTGCTAGCTAAAAATATTTTGCCTCATTCAAATATAATTTTTTGAATGTTTCCTCTTAATATAATAATTTAAATAAATTTTAACCCAATAACGCTATACTTATTTCAAACAGTGTTATCAGTATCAATTTTTCACTGATGATTGTTCAATGGGTTAAAACTATGATTTTATCGACACTGTAATCTCTTTACATTATCTACATATAAAATTTGTTGACCTAAAGAAAGTGATTCAAAATCGGCTAGGAAGTTTTATTTAAAAGATTTCTATTGGCTTATACATAACACATAAAAAGATAATCCTCACATCGATAGTTTACGTTAATCCTTTTGACTAGTTAAGACTAGTCAGCTTTGTCTTTCAAAAGAAAATCGTATAAACATTTAACCACTAAAAAAGAAAGTATGGAAACTATTTACTTCACACTGTCAGTAGAAGCATTTTCTAATACATAGCAAAGTCATTTGTCTAATACATAGTTACGCATGGACAATAAACACTGGTATTATACTATACAATCAAATTTATGGTTTTCCTGGTGCAGGAATTGGAAGTAAAGTCATAAATTAATAAATTAAACGCTAATAGCAGTTTATATTCTAACCTATCACTGGTAACTATTTCGTCTATACAAAATAAGCACGCCTGTGTGAGATGTTTAAGCTCGTCTCTGTGATGCAAGCTCAGACCCGTGATGTCTTGAGGTGAAATAATTGCTCCTCGTTAATTCCGATTTAAACTAAACTCTGTGAAACGTCATCTTTCGAGCTCTTCAACAAGATATTCCAGCACTTTATGAATCTACACTGTCGTAAATTATATTCTAATTAGATTCAATTTGTTAAATTATTATTAATAAATTATATATAAATGAGTAATTGTATGTTTGTTTACTAAGGATCCAACAGAAAGTATCTTAATATCGTGTAGCTGCGTAACTCTCTGTGATTCCAGTGGGAATAAAGAATTTATTGTTAAAAACTAAAACTTCAGAACACGAGTAATAACACTACTGTAAGAGAATTACAAATTATGTTGATACAACACGAATAGTAAAGTTAAGACAGTTTTTAATTTGATCCTTTATTTTTAAATAAGTTTTATGTATACAAATTGGAATCCTTTTGCTTACACATAAAATGAAATAACTTGAGATGTTCACAGCCTTTTTTATTAAAATGTAATTACAATTGGTTGAAAATTTTACGTGTGAAAGCAACAAGCAAACAAAGGCACTTTCAAATTTATAATATTGCTAGCTGTTAACCGCGGCTCGCACATGGAGTCCTTAGTCTACTTTGTCAAAGCACTTATGATGTCATTTGATGACGGTCTTCTTTGATATTTTTCAAACGCATTTAGGCACAGATTTATATTATACATATCTCGATCTCAGAAAACTACTTCAATCAAAAAAGGGTCTACTTACGTCTCTTGAAATTTTCTTTTGTCCTACAATAAATTCAGTGCCATAGTTTGGTTTGCCTTGTTCTCATAATGAAGAAAATCTGCATTCGTCTTAGAACCGAGAACAAATGTTTAGTGTCAGTTATATTTTGATTATTAAACATAAATATTATAAACTAGAGGGAAGTCCTACCTACTTTTTATGTACTTTCGGTATAAGGAGGAAATCCTTATTAAAGTTATGCAACATTCCAAAATAATCGTTATTAAAGTTTTGCGTTATACTAGTCTTGCTTCTTGACTATAGTCAGGGAAACAATGAATCGTTTAACCATAAGCCACTGTTAAATAGCAATATCACAATGTCAAGGAAGCCCACCAGTTTAAAGTAACTTATGTGAAAACATTCATAACTTTGTTCATTAAGGTTGGTTACATAACAGTGTTTAAATAATATTTTAAATGCATTAGATTATTTAAATCTATCACTGGCTCAATCTGGATTAAAATTTATATATTCACATGCACTACACTACTGATCAATCACTGTTTAGTTGATATTTCATGAAATTAAAATGTAAACAGATGTTTCAGCCAATCTTTCGACATAAAACTAAAGGTTTGAACAACTGTTTAGTGCCAGTTTAACTTTGATTATGAAACGTAAAAACTACATTTTTTATGAATTTCAAAATATTTAAGGTAACTTTTCTTATATTTTGCTTCATAGAAACCTTCCATGGATTTCAATGAACATTTTACAAAAGGAATTAATCGAAGTGGTCCAGTCGTTCTCAATATTTGCGCTTAGCAACATATTTTGCGATTAATTTTTATTTATAACATAAAATAGTGGTTAAATTAAATAAAAAAAATTGTGGTGCTCTCATAGTACAATGTTTAAATATAACAGACGATTACATTTGACAAGCTTTCACTTTTTCACTATACATAATCCATGTAATACGCAATACCCCTTACATTTATAGAATTAAGTAACATAACTAAATGTTGTAACAGCACAATATACCATTAAAAACTTAAAACTCTATCTCTTCTTCAATGTTACGCTGCATTGAATTCGATTTAACATATTTGTACTCTAAATAATTAAAACAAAGTAATACCTACTTAAAAACTGCAAGGAGCAAAATTAAAATTATGAACATAGTCAATAAAGTTTTACAAAAATACTTAAAATACTATTATTAATGTTTTTAAGAGATCACTGTTAAAGTATGTTAACATTCACCTTTGTAACTTAACAAGCAGTATTAACATATGTGTAAAGAAATGAACATATTGTAGACAAATTAATTAATAATTTAGTTCCTATTTATTAATTTTATTCTTCCTTTCTCCATTAAGGGGACTTGGACAAAAAAAATTTATTTTTAACATATATTTTTTTATTTTTTTTTTATTGTAGTTTGACATTTTCTGAATACAATGATATTAATATTATCACTCACAAAAATTTCTAAATGCTTCAAATAAATTTTTGAAGTTGCCTCTGCAACGCCATTGACGGCTGTATCCAGTGTTGAGCTTCCTTATAGTGCTGATTTTACTGATTTATTATTTACTTACTCTTAGGTTTTGTTTCTCTATGACCTTAGCAGTTTTGACAGATGTCTGCTTGTTTTGTTATTGTCAATTGTTTGTAACCTAGCAACTTTGTTGTTCTGACAATATTTTGTTATTATTGGAAGTTGACTCAGTGTTTATAGACTTTTATTTCAAAGTGATCTTTGATAATATAATGACTAGACCTAAAGGAATCTTTAAAAAACGTACCAATAAAGGTAATAGGTTTTATAAAAGGTTACCTTCAGTTTCACCAGATGAAGACTCAACAGTTAGGCCTCGGCCTACTACTCCAAAAGTTGTAGTGCCACCCAGTTCTTCTGAGAAGAAATTAGGTAGTAGTGATGACCAAGGAAAGTCGAGTGAAGAAAAGAAGGAGAGCTCTTGGAGAGGAAGAGGAGAATGATGAGCATTATGTTCCTGGAGGGTTTTAGAGCTCAAGTATTGTGAAAAATATACTTTTTATCTAAATTTTTTTGTTTTTTTGCGTTTTTCCCGAAAATTTTGATTTTTCACACAAATGACCCGTTTTCTCTGAAAGTACTAAAGATAACAAGCTGAAATTTTTACAGGGTGTTTAGTACTTATCTATGATGCTACTGATCTACAAAGAAACAATTATAACAAGTATTGACTTATTAGGCCTCATTTTACTGAAAAATAGTCTATATTTCAGGGTTATTTTGAACTCGCTAGATAAAAAAAATCATAACTTGGCCAAACAGAGTTATAAGTTCATAAAAATAGATCAGTAGCTTTATATAGGACCACATAGTAAGTGATAAAAATATCAGGTTCGTATCTTTATTACTTTCTAAGATAATGGGACACAAAAGTACCTAATTTAACATGGGTTTATATGGAGCGTTCAAGTCCCCTTAACTACAAACGCAGTACTTGTAATGGAATGTATACAAGTTATTTGAAAGAGCGTTTTTGAATAGTGTTTGGGTTGAGTAGTTATTATTATAGTCGTATTAGTATTTCAATTTGCAATTTACTATACTATAAATTATGTGTTAAAGTAATTTACCTTATTAAGTATTAACAAACCTTGTTTATAACACACCTATGGATTATAAAATTGTATAGTTTAAATTATAAATTTACAACTTTCCCAATAATGTATACATGTGAATGTTGAGCTTAGCTCAAGTTCGCCTTCCTCTTACAGCAGACTCTGGGGCATGAGTCATCATGAAGAGATCCAAATAGATTTGGCGATAAGAAACTCAAAATGAACTTAGGTTCGTCATCAAGGAAACCTAGTCTACAACATATAGTTGTAATATAGATGAAGAGGTGTTGTCAATGTATCATCAGATGCACAATTGAGGGCACTGCGATGATTTAGGCACTATTTATAAGCAGGGTGTAGCAATTTAGTTTCCTAAAAATAACGCAGCTATGGTTGGAAGGATTTATGTAACATAAACAATCTGAAATCTAAACATTATCATATCTACTATCTTTAATATTACTTAAAAACCATCTGACCAATAATGGCCTATTATTCCATTTCAATAACTCTAGATTACGAAATAAAATATGGTTTTATAGTTCTTACAAATGTGAGTAATATAACATGACAAGATAATATTAAAATAATCTACACGGAACAATACACATTGTGCTATCGCTTTACACATCTTTGCAACGAAGCAGAGTCAGGGAAGAATCAATTGTGCAGTACAGGGCAAACAGTACAGATAAGAAAATATTGAGGTCAAGTAGTGAATATATACCGGTACCCTAGTTCAGCACATAATGTGGGGATCTGAATATACGTCACCATACCGTTACCGTATATAATATCGGTATTGTTGTTGTAAGAAAACTCGTATTGACGCAGGTGCTTTGTTATTCAAACCTAGCAGAAGTAAACAAGACACATGTGTGGGACACTATTTATCAAATAATATGCATATAATTTACTATCGCGTGACTGTAGATATTTATTTTTTGCTAATTTACTGCAACAAAGGGAATTAATAAAAGAATGTCACGTATTAACAATAAATATTTAGCTACCTTTTCAAAGGAGCAATAATACTGTGGTAGTTGATCCCATATACACTCATCAATAAAATACATATAATTATGGTATTTTAAAATGTTATAATCGTTAAATATTTTATATCTCAAATATATTCAACGAATCACAAAATAATCTATTTGTGTTTTTCAAATACATGTAGGATAACCATGAAACGTTAGTTGAACCAACGAAATTTACTAACACCATATATATGGGAGTGCCGATGACCGAGTAGTCTAAGTCGTTGGACTTTGAGTCCGAGTTAGAGATAGCGCAGGTTCAAATCCTGTCTGTGACCGTTGCACTTTTTATCAGTACAATCAACCTCGTACTGTATCGACACTCCTCTTTATTCTGTTTGATAACATCCTCGCACAGGTCAGTGGCCCATGAGGACGGACAGAGTAAGGATTAAAAGGGGAGATCGGCCTCTCCTTATAATAATATAAATAAATAAAAAAATAAATAAAAATCTCATCACCTTATCGCCACACCACGCTGGAATCAGGAATCAACGACGTCCGTCTATAGCGATTAAAAAGTCGGTGGCAAAGAAGTTCAAAATGAACTGTGAGTAGTTTTGCCATTAGAAGCACACATATTACAAAATAAAGTGTAATTCAGATGATGATGTGTTCTCATTACGAACACAAGTGAGTGCATTACGATGTTGTTAGGTACGGTCCCAAAGAACAGTAAAACAATCGAAGGTCAGGTTCCGTTATTTCACCCCATGTTTTTAAATCGCTACTATAGCCACGGAATTGATTGTTTTAACTATTTATGATCATAGATGAGTACGGAGGTACTAAACTAGATAGACACTGTTTGTTTTCCTTGACGACGTCTTATTTATTAGCATCAGGCTGACTTCTTGTTATCGAAATGAGACGAGTGCCTCCGGCCATCAGCGCGGGCTTCGGCAGCACCTTAGGTGCTGAACTAAATTGAAATGATTAGTTCACCTCAAACAATCAATTCCGTGGCTATAGTAGCGATTTAAAAACATGGGGTGAAATAACGGAACTTGACCCAATCGAGTTTTTTGTAGATTTTGAACTAACAATTTTAATTAAAAAAAAGATTTTTTTCAGCATTGTGATATATTAAAATCATTATTTCATCGGCCATGTGAGTGCCGGGTTTCCTGATTAACGGAATTTTGAAATATTTTTGGAATTTTTCCTACTAGAAATAAAAACTAAAGAGTACTCAAATTATTGTGGAGTGTTCCTAATCATGCAACTTATTAGGATGCTTATTTATTGCATCTTTACTACTTTCTACTGACATTGAAAATTGTATAAATATATGAACTCCATATCATCGGTGAAGTAAAATAAAATCATCAATTAGGAAAGCGATGAGATGTTTTGTGTTCAGACCAGTTGTGTCTTGAGGTGAAGTAATTGTTGCTCGTTAATTAAGATTAAAACTAAATCCTGGAAAGCGTCTTTCAGCTCTCCGACCGTTTATCGTAGAATATTCAAGCTACTCAGTAAACCTCACAATGCTCTTTCATTTTCTGCCTTATTTTAATTAAATTCATATTTTAAGCTTGTAGATAGTTTACAACATTACTATTACGTTATTTACTGATGGATTTATTTTACTGCCTATTTAACAAGCTTTTCCTTGTAATATTTATAACTCAAATTGAGATTTTAAGAGATTTATTTATTATACTTAAATGAATGTTAAATTCAGCTCCATCTTACCTTCCCTTTGTTGAAGAGTCAGATAAAAACACACATAAGCACATCCTGTCATATAAGTACATATATGAAACATCACATATCGAAAGTACCATTTACACAGCCAGCGTAAATACATTAATAGAGTCTTTTTATAACACGATTAATTATTCCTGTTTTCCCAAGACGTCATTCTGATATAAATGTATTTTATCTTATTATTTATTCATATTTAATAAATGCACGAGAAAATATGTATATAAATACTCCAGTTCTGGTTTTTAATTCTATCAGTGAACACGTTGGATAACTGTGAAAGATGCAAAAGAAAAAATTACTGACCTGGTAATTTGCTTAACGCATATTTTAAAAGTAAATTTTTAGTACTCCATACGTTTTCTTCTATTGACTATTTACAAAAGTCTGCACATTTTCTCTAGGGTTATAAAGATGCGTTTTACTCTCAATAGATTGTTTATATATAAATTCAGTTTAAAAACCAAGTAAAACTTTTTCGGAACACAAACCAATGCTGCCAGGGCTGCAGAGTGTACAGAGTAATATTGCATAAGACTTAATTTTCCACTTCGCTTCAGAGACCGTTGTGTTTTCTAATGTTTATATCCAGGTAAAATGTAAGGATAGTTGTGACAACTTGCAAATAAACTTTTGTAAAAATATCCTAGATAAATGAACATTTTATTTAGTTATGATAAATTATCAAACATTTGTAAAACTAGAATGTTGCATACTCATAAAAAAATTATATCGGAATAGTCCTTTCAAAAATATGTAACTACTTCTAAATATTTTAAATATAGAAATTACTAGTAGATTCAGAATTAATTTAGTCTAAGAATAAAATTGTGGTTAATAATTAAACTCGCTTAAAGAGAGGTTTATTATTTATTAAAATATTCAAGTTTGGATTCAGATTACAACATTGTCTACTTGGGTTCTGCTGAAAGAATGTACTATGTTATTAATATTCATTAGTGTGCTTAGTTACTTATACGCCATCAGAGCTAGTAAAATCAACAAGGAAATTTTTTCTCTCACTTTCCAAAAGTTAATAACAACAAGTTTTGTTACCAGAGTTTCCTTTGATTCGTTTGCTATATAATGATTTTGTTCTTCGGTCTCCCAATGAATTGACGTCCATCTTTAAAGTACAATCATAGCTTTATACCCAAGGCAATAAATTAGAAAAAAATTGTATATAATCCAGTATTTAGCTACTAATTTTTCAGTTGTAAAGTGTTCACTTACTCCCTGAAAATGTATAAAGGGTTAAGGTACTTTCACCCCTAAGTGACAATTTTAATAACTAATCTAACTGTATTTTTATGACCACTTTATGGGGGATCTCTATTAGGCAAACATAAATTTATATTATGAGTCAACATTTCAATAAAGCATATTCAATTTAGCTACTATTTATCTCAGAACTCTCAAGAGATTTATCAGTGTAAATAGAGAAGATACAGAGAAATGACATGGAAGGTATAAAGAGATACTTTTGTGTAAAGCTGGAGCATGACCTCAGTTTAAAGAGACAGGGAAATTTACTCCTTATACTTTTATTAAATAATAGATAGACTTTAGAATCTAAGTAGGACATTATGACGTAATGCATAAAAAGCTACAAAACTATTATTACACATTATTGAAAAATGTATGAGGTGGCCAAACAGTCAATGGAATATGTTACTGACGTGGCACTTTTCAACGAAATTATTATTTTAGTTGGAAAGAAAAGAATGAATCTTTGACTCATTTATTTAAAAATACCTTCTAAAACTACTCATCGAGAAATATATTTTTTTTTGTATTAATACATAAATAATAGTTTCCGTATTAAATGGAAGTGTAAACTGACATACCCCATGGACGAGGAAAGCCCTTAACGTGTTCCGTGAACGTGAACCACACTATGAGTATGGCTCGTTGAAAGGTTCTAGATGATGGCAATTTACGATAGGCTTGGTGAATGCGGTAAATTTAACCGCCCTACTCTAAGACTAGCCGACCGTAATTTTGCACATCACTCCAGCGCGACCTTACAAGAATTGTTATTGCATGGGATGTAATATCATGTGATTCGACATTTCAACCTTCATCGTATTATGCAGGAAATATAACTACAGGTTAATTTACTATCATACATCACTGTATGAGTGAAGTGTGATTCGAACCGACGGTTATATAATAATAGGCTATCTGCTCGGCTACCAGAGACCTACATTAAAAGATGGAAAATCTTGACTTTTATTATTTTAATCTTCAACTCATTAATAAGCTTTAAGTGAATCAAATATAAGTACAAAACTATACTCTGCAAATGCATATAACATGTAAAGAAATATTTAAGTACTTGTCTTATTCCACATTTTGTAAACTGCAAAGTACTACCCTGTACCGAGACTCGTGGGGCGCAGTCTGCAGACATATAAGTACGATATTTGAGACACAATGTTGGGTACTTGACACTGGGTAACTTGAAATTGTACTGTAGCTTAATGGAAAACAAAAAGATGACACACTCCTTCTCTTATACCGGAAGGAGAACATAAACAACGCGAGTAGATGATTTTTGACCAAAATAGTCTTTTTAAGCTTACGTATACATACATTTTCTCGACCGGGGTCAATAATTGTAACTTTTCCGTTGCACGTAAATATATATATACAAATATTTACATATATATATATATATATATATATATATAAACAACTATAACTATTCAATATATATATTTGTGAAATCGCCTGATGACAGAATCCTCGTTTTTGAAAGGCCTCAAAAAATTATATTAATACTGGGATATGAGTTATTATTCATTTTTGGTATTAAATAAAAATATTTCCAATGTTCCAAGAATCTTTCTTTAAATTTTAACTAGTTACGGCACTTGAGAGATCTTAAACAGCCAGTAAAAAGAGCCGCAAGTAGACGCTTTTTTACCAAAGTTAGATTTTATTGGTATATATTTTCATTATTTGGGCACAAGGCAAACTCACCTATGGCACTATAAATACGTTAGACATAAGTGCATTGAAACAGAGAGAAGATGAGCCTATTTGGCCAAATTTCGTTTCCGAGATGTGTATGCTATATTTTGCATCCATAAAACTAAATTTGAAACAGTTAAAATTTTATTTAAATTTTGAATCTCTTAACCATTGACACTGAAATGATATGGGACAGATATATATTTATTTCTGTCTGAATAATATCATCATAACGTAAGAGAATTCTACATCATAGATGCTTTCACTATGGAGGCTACGCCCTTCGATTTTGAGAACTGCGTGTGAAGCGTTGGGTAACTGTTGGTATTTCATAAAAATTAAAATTTTTTCTAAAGTACCAAAACTCTTTGACATATAACTACATCATATGAATACAGGATTTTATTTCAATATCCACTTAATTACATTATACTATCAAAACAGTTCCAGGCAATAGTTTTATGTTTTCAATAAATTCTCGCATGTTGCAGGAAAATACACAAAGAGCTCGTAATTGAGCCAGTGCCTTATGAAAAGCTCAGCCTCAACCTGTTCTGCGAAATTCTTCAAGTGCTCTGTTGGCACCAATTCATGAATTTTCCGTGGACATTCCTCGCTTATAACTTTTATCTAGTCTTATAACTATATTCAATATTAGATATGCTGTTTTACAGCTTGAAACCATGCGCAACGTTGTTTTACTACGGAAGGTTACATAAGAAGGTACATTGCACATTGCTGCAGTGGTTTAAATTATAATATCAAGATAAAACTGTCAATGCATACATAGGTAAGGAAAATTAGATATCGAACACTTGGCTGCTCAAAACCTTTTCCGAAATAGTCCTCAAAATTTTAAATCGGAACATCATTATAAGTAAAGAATTAATACCAGAGAAGAGAGATTGGCGTCAGTTCTCTTCAGACTTACAAAATTTTGCAACAAAAGCAGCTGTTCAAACTCTGACCTAAGTACTTTAACTAAACAACGTACTCACTTCCCTGAAGTATTTTCATAACTAGTAGAGAAAAGCGGTTATCGTCAGTGCGCAATCGTAGAAGGCGAAGCCGAATTTCGAAACGATTAATAGCCAAAAAGCGATTTAGCTCCTTGGAAAGAAAGTTTTTATCAAACATTGTAAAAACAAAATTATAACTTATATGTTTAATTTTTACCACGTAATAACTTTACATAGTAGTATTTTTAAGTTTACTCATCAAAACAATGTGTTATTTAGTTTTATAAAAAGTTAAGGTAAAGTTTCAGATCCCTGTTATAATAAAATATCAAAACGTCACTTTAACCTAAGGATTTAAAACAGTTGTTACTTTTAGACTACGATAAAACAAAAATAACATTTCTTTTAATGTCTCCTGTGATTTAAAGTCTAACTCCTGTAAAGTGTCTTTTTAAGGGAATATAAAATAACGTTTCAATAATACTTGGAGTAAAAGTAAAAGATACAAGAATGTTTTTTTCTGGTGGAAATTTGACTGTTAAAGAACTTATCCAAGAATATAAAGAACGGAATATTAGTACCAAATTGTAAACAATCAGTGGAAAATTCTGTCTTGAGTTTATAAAAATACAAACGCAAAGTTCTGAAAACTACCCAAAAAGAGTTCTAGAGTCTAGAAGCTTAAACTTGGTGAACATTTCGCCCTCCAGATGTTATACCTTTTTTAACACGCTTGCGTTTCTTATAATTCATATGATTCACGCGCAGCATGCAAACAAACAATGATTTGATTACATAAATCTTGTATCGGTAATGGTTGGACACAATTGGTTTATTATATTCATTTAAATTCCGTAAACTCAAAAAAATTATACGTACTGATGTATGAAGTATATGAATAGGCTATTATTTTGAATAGTACATTTCATAATGATTATCTAAATGATTTGACTATTTAATACAACTGCAATTACAACAGTACAGGTTAAGTTTAATAATACGTGGAATATAATAATTATAATAGATAAAACGCACAATTTATTATTTAATGATAAACCTTACAAATAAATATTATAAGATTTTCTCATTTAATGACCTAAAAAGTTTAATATTAAAAGCTTTTCATATAGACTGAAGTCACTGGCTACCGAAATATACACTGTATTCACTGGTGTGATATCTTAAAAAGATAGCAAAATGCTCTCTACTAATTTTCGTGTGCAGCTGGATGAAAAACTTTAGCACAAAAGCAAGAGCTTCACTTTCTTAATGGTACCCCGTGCGCTGCAGCATTAAATAAACTTGAAGTGGATCATCCATAAAATCTCTTAATATTGGGGATTATTTTTAAAGTTCTTAAAAAATACTCAAGTTTTCTATTTGTATCAATTGCTATACATTGCTCTATTATGAATAAATGTAGGTTTTAACAGAGCATAACTCTTAGCCTCTCGCGTATTATAAAATGCCTAAGTAATTGAAAGATAAACATAATCATGAGAATTTTGTTTTCCAAATGGGCGAATATGCGAATTATAAAGGTTTTTTATTGAATTATGTCGAGTTATTAGTAGAATAAATATTTTATTAGTTAAAATTCATCAATTTAAACAACCAACATTTGGTAAACTGGCTAAAACGGCAGGCGAAAAATCTTAAAGAAGAGAGCATTGTTCGAACGAATCCTATAACTGAACAAATCCGAAACTCATTAGCCATTAGGGTTCCATTCACCAGGAAACTATCTAGTAATCTATATAGTAGCTTTACATGCTTCTTGTGGTGTGAGATTATACCTATGCTGGAAGTAATATTTTTAGCTTTTTTTACATGAGTGTCATTTTAGGATGACCGTAGCATTTACATCTTGGAATATTCTTATTCAGTTACTTAAAACATAAAAATTGATACGAAAATTTCTAATAACTTATTGCAGAAAATTCTATAGTTTCTGATAAAAACAGTTTTGAAGAATGCTTACAATAGATAGTTTTGGCGACATTTCTTTGTGTCTATTCCATCAAATGATGTGACAAACTTCAACTTCTTCGCAAACTAATTAAACTTCAGAATTACCTATAAAAGTGTATATACTGTTTTTTTCAATAAATTTAACATTTATTAGTATTAAAGTTTTTAAACTTACATCATATAAGTTTTATTTTTGGAATTCTAGCTGATATATGCTTAATTTTTTATTCTGAGAGACATTTGAAACAGACTATTTTTTCATAGCTGGATTGATCTCAACGTTGCAAAATGTATACACTCTGAATAGGTACATGTATAGACGATAATTTTTATTTTTAAGGCTACTAAATATTCCATCCACTAATGAATTCTTAATATTTGTTTTTATAAGTCGAATAAAGACTGAAAACGCAACTGAACAATTGTTTACTTTCAAAACAAAGAATAAGCGAAATTGTTTAAGTTTTTTTAGACAAACTAGTTGATGTTATTGAGAACCATTCCATTACTGTTTAGTAAATAAATAAGGATTTTACAGTGTAATTTAACTTAGCAGGTACTCAAGGAGCTTTATACAGTGCAGACCGTACAACGAGCTCTAGGAAGTACCATGTGACAATCTTTTATCAATCACTTTACAAACATTGTTTAAGACCTTTTACTCTGTTAGTTAGTAAATAAAGAAGGTTTGTGCAGTATAATTCAATGGAGCAGGTACTGAAAAAGCTTCAAATAACTCAGACGGTACAAAGAGCTCTGGGAATCTTCCATGATTCACTTTACATACAGGTTAAGAAACTGTAACGAATCGTCAGGAAATAGTGTATGAATGTATGTTTTTGCGGTTTAATTTATCCCAGCAGGTACTGAGAAAACACTAAACAATGCAGGCCGTACAAATAGTTCTAGGATGTTCTACGAGCCATCACTCTATCAATCACTTTACAAACATTACTTAAAATCTTTTACTCTGTTAGTCAGTAAATAAAGAAGGTTTGTGTAGTATAATTCGACCAAGCAGGTACTGAAAAAGCTTTAAATAACTCAGACCGTACAAAGAGCTCTGGGAATTTTCAGGTGGCAATCTTCTATGATTCACTTTAAATACATTGGTTAAGAAACTGTAACGAAATGATCAGGAAATAATGTATGAATGTATGTTATTGCGGTTTAATTTATCCCAGCAGGTACTGATAAAACACTAAATAATGCAAGCCGTACAAATAGTTGTAGGATTTTCTATGTGAGATATGACTCTATCAATCGCTTTACAAACATTGTTTATAACCTTTTACTCTGTTAGTTCAGTAAATAAAGAAGGTTTGTGCAGTATAATTCGACCAAGCAGGTACTGAAAAAGCTTTAAATAACTCAGACCGTACAAAGAGCTCTGGGAGTTTTCATGTGGCAATCTTCTATGATTCACTTTAAATACATTTTTAAGAAACTGTAACGAAATGATCAGGAAATAATGTATGAATGTATGTTTTTGTGGTTTAATTTATCCCAGCAGGTACTGTTTAAAACACTAAATAATGCAGGCCTTACAAATAGTTGTGGGATTTTCTATGTGAGATATGACTCTATCAATCGCTTTACAAACATTGTATAACTTTTACTCTGTTATTCAGTAAATAAAGAAAGTTTGTGCAGTATAATTCGACCAAACAGGTACTGAAGGAGCTGTAAATAATGCAGACCGTACAAAGAGCTCTGGGAAGTTTCATGTGACAAACATTTGTAAATGATCTTCCATCAATCATTTACAAACTATGGTTAAGAGCCTTTAACGAATCGGTCAGTAAGCAAAGAAGATTTTTACCGCATAATCCACATTTTTAAGTCCGCATAATTAAATGTACACGTAAAGGGCAAATGGGTCAATAATTCATCCTAGCACTACTGTGGGGCTACATTTCTAGTATGATATTTCGTACCTTATGTTATTACCACAAGATTTACATATGAACGGAAATATAACGGTTAGTAGTAAGAAGTTTCTTAGCGATTGCCGTATTCTCTAAATGTAATGTTATGAGTATTTTCCAAGTGATTAGATCTTTAAATTGTTCCTATATTTTCAGACTCTATATGTAACTTTATCTTTCCTAAGTAAAACAAATATGCCAGGTTTGGTACACGTCTCTCTCTGTATCATAATCCTGCAAACCCTGCTTAGATATACCATCAGCCCACCTGCCCTATAGAACAAACTACAATATCCGGATACCAGTATCAAAAGAAATCTTTATGCGATTGCCTAGAAAATATGTCCTACATAAATCTCGGTACAAAATATCCATTTAACTCATTTTGACAATCAAGACATGTGTTTTACAGTGACAAATACTCCATTTAAAGCAAGGAAAACCTCCACGCGAGTTAAAACCGCCAGTCCCATTACTAAAAGGCAGTTGCACATTATTTCTTGGTCAATATTGTAACGAAACAGTAAAAAAAATAATAAAAAGCATGTGGAATGTCATTTTAACGAATGGTTCTAAGTCTCGTAAACGTACTTTTTTTCAAACTATAATCTTGCATGTAAATCAACCGATCTACTTTTTTCATTAAATTTCGAGTCTAGTAACACTACAGTACCTTGAACATTCGACTTTCACCCTAAATGTACATATCTACAGATTTTTCTGAACCTATATAAGAAAAACTATGACTTTATTACCACTGTAAACATATAGATGCTCTAGGAAAAATCTATTACAATTGACTTATACTCTCTAATCTATTATGTCTTTCATACAGGAGAAGTAGAATAACAATATTTGAAACAATCAGGGAAATTAAGCGTGCCATAGCGTATGATTATTGGATTAAAATTATTGTTGGGAATTTAAGATAACTATAAAGGGTCCCACAGGGGCTTTTAAAATCTTCCTGTATATTTCTCTGTCAGTCCGTCCATCTGTGCGTTAACTGTTGATAGAAAAGTCATGAAAAAATATAGAAAATATAGACAAAGTTTTTAAATATGGAACGCAGTTCCTCTGAGTTCAATTAGGATTTTTAATTTTAAGGTTAAAAGGTCAAAATTCATAGAAGGTAAAAATAAACGAATAAATGTAAAGGTCTAATATTTTTAAACTTTTTTCATGGGTAACCCTAATAGTAATGAGAAACTAGTATAAAACATTATATTTACTATGTGAAATAGTAAGGTGTGTGAAGAAGTACTGTGTTTGTCCTGTTGGTAAGTGTTGGTGACGTTACGTCTGGTAAGAAGAGGTGATGCAAAAGTGATACTCTATTTTATTTGCTAGTTTTGTTTTCAGCGATATATTTATGTATAAGCATTAAATTGACCTTTATTTTACTGTAGCGTCTAATTCATCACCGAACACAATTGGAACACTATTATTCAAACAATTCGAGAACACTTTGTACTTGTTATATGCGCATAATATTAAACGAAATTAACTGCATTTAAAAAATGCGCACTTGTGTGCCTGGAGAAATCTCATTTCCAACTGCAGCTTTAAGCAGCAGTGGAATTAACAAGCAGGCTCTGCATAATGTAGCGTAGTTGGTTTGGTGACGGGCCTTTTCACAGGCATTGACCAAGACGTTCCTGCAGTTCATACAGTTCTCTCATCTTAACTACATCATTTAAAAATTCACGATTTAAAATAATGAATATTTTAAATTTGAGCTATATTGTATTACTATATATATTTTAAATTATATCTCACGATTGCAGACAGGTATTGAAAATGGTTTTGGGGTGTGTGGGATAATCAGTGATAATATTTCGAATGTACAGTTACTCATGTTGTAGGATGGGTGTCATGAGAGAGGAGCGATAGGGTAATATCTTACTTCTAAAAGAAATTTACAATATAACAGAAGATAAAGTGAGAATAAATCGATAATTTTTATATGCTAAACTCATCAAAATTAATATTCAATATAAATAGAATTTAATATTATTGTGTGTTATTGTGTCCTTTAATATGGCTTATTGGTCTTTACTCCGAAAAAGAGGGGAGACGACACTTAAACTACCCACTTCAACTTCAATCAGATCTTTATTGTTACAAACTTAGTGTACAGTTCAAAACAATCGCTTGATTACATTATTACTGCTACTAACGCACACAACTGAGGGGAAAATAGTGACAGGTATCGTTCTTTTTTTTTTGTTAATTTATATAACATCAGTTATAAGTGACGAAAATCACTTATACTTTTGTAGTTCTAGGTATTTATTTTCCCTGGGGAGTTAGGAATAATTTCAGTACTAAACCAACTTTTTTTAAAACACTTTTCTCGCTTTTTCGTTAAAGAATAAAAAAAAAATTTTTATATTAGTTTTAGTCACGGGAATATGTATTTCCATTAAGATCCTATGCATACAAGAACTCACCGCTTTTAAATTTGAGAATTAATTTTTTGTTAATAATTTAGTTTATTGAACATGGGTTCAGAAACAAATTCCATAAATAAACTATTCTGGATTTATAATCAGGTATTTTTAAGTTTTAAATCAATACCAATGTTGTAATAAATGTTTTATATTTAAGAAATGTAACTTAATATTGTCATTTACTTATGTTTATATACTAATATCTATCATTTTAATTAAAATAAAATTGTATTCCTTCAACGGCGATATTTAGTAAATAGTTTTGGAGTTTTGAAGAAAATGTACCGCCACCTCATTTATTATACGTCCACCAACACTAAATGTTCTGCACAATCTTATGTATTCGTCCATTGTGTCAGTCTGATGTTAATAATAGGGATCTATTTTCTATTGCTACTACACTTACTCTCTCTTGGCCTATTACCTACTTATATATTTGCTATTATTTGACATTTCATGTGTTTCCGTTTTTCTATATTACTAAGTATGTAGCTGACTATATAACTATAATATAATAATACCTAAATACTTATCTACTTTACTAATCATTGCTGGCTCATTATGTTACAACTTCTTCCATTGTGTGTCTTATACTACATTGGTTTAAAAATACCTAAATAAAATCATAACTTTGATGAAAAGATCTGTATAAATATAAATTGTTAGATTGATTTATCGCTGCCAACCTTTACTTTTTAGTTAGTGGATGAAAACTTACATATAAATCATAGGGAATTAAACGAAACTCAGTAATAAAAAAATATAATCTAATGAACTAATGTATGGCTGAGTTATACACTACTCACAAATATATATGATGTATAAATTGTTAACTGTAAACTGTAATAAAACATATTACAAGCAATATTACAACATTAGCGCTAACAAATGCCCGTATACCATATCAGTATAACCGCTATGAATAAGAGCTGAAATATGCCATATTGGTTGGTGATGAGGGATTCAATGATATATAAGGTCAGTATTCTCTTGAGGTGGGATCTGTTCATTACAATGTAAAATACAGTATAGCCGCAATCGCTAAGAGCAGATAGATGCCATCCTGTCGGGGTTTATGGGAGAGATGTTGTAGTCGAAGATGTAAGGCCAGTATTCTCTTGAGTTGGAATCTGTTCATTACAATGTAAAATACTGTATAGCCACAATCGCTAAGAGCAGATAGATGGCTTATTGTCGGGGGTTGATGAGGAGAGATATTGTGGTTGATGATGTAAGGCCAGTATTCTCTTGAGCTGGGATCTGTTCGTTACAATGTAAAATACAGTATAGCCGCAATCGCTAAGAGCAGATGGATGCCATCTTGTCGGGGGTTGATAGGAGAGATATTGTAGGTTGAAGATGTAAGGCCAGTATTCTCTTGAGTTGGGATCTGTTCATTACAATGTAAAATACAGTATAGCCGCAATCGCTAAGACCAGATAGGTACCATCTTGTCGGGGGTTGATGAGAGAGATATTGTGGTTGATGATGTAAGGTCAGTATTCTCTAGAGGTGGGAATCTGTTCATTACTATGTAAAATACAGTATAGCCGCAATCGCTAAGAGCAGATAGATACCATCTTGTCGGGCGTTGATGAGAGAGATACTGTGGTTGATCATGTAAGGTCAGTATTCTCTTGAGGTGGGATCTGTTCATTACAATGTAAAATACAGCATAGCCGCAATCGCTAAGAGCAGATAGATGCCAGCCTGTCGAGGGTTGATGACAGAGATATTGTGGTTGATGATGTAAGGTCAGTATTCTCTTGAGGTGGGATCTGTTCATTACTATGTAAAATACAGTATAGCCGCAATCGCTAAGAGCAGATAGATACCATCTTGTCGGGGGTTGATGAGAGATATTGTGGTTGATGATGTAAGGTCAGTATTCTCTTGAGGTGGGATCTGTTCATTACAATGTAAAATACAGTATAGCCGCAATCGCTAAGAGCAGATAGATACCATCTTGTCGAGGGTTGATGGGAGAGATATTGTGGTTGATGATGTAAGGTCAGTATTCTCTTGAGGTGGGATCTGTTCATTACTATGTAAAATACAGTATAGCCGCAATCGCTAACAGCAGATAGATACCATCTTGTCGGGGGCTAATGGGTGGGATATTGTGGTTGATGATGTAAGGTCAGTATTCTCTTGAGGTGGGATCTGTTCATTACAATGTAATGTACGGTATTACTGCAATTACTTAGAGCTGATAGATGCCATCTTGTCGGGAGATGATGGGCAAGGTATTATGGTTATTGATACAGGGCTGGTGTACTCTTGGGATGGGTTCTATTCAATGTATTATATAATATATTATATAGCTGTTTGGGTTGGGTTTGATAGGCGTTGGTTACATTAAATTTATTATATATGTACATAATTTCCCCTCTCGAGTTTTCCATTCATATACTATAGTAATCATAAAATTATTTATTAAATCTTAAATTATCTTAATTAATCTTAAATTATTTTAATTTAAAAATAATTTAGTAGTATTTAATTATTTTATACTCTTCAATTACCAAGAGCAGCCCTTTAGTAATAATTTCTCAAAAGAATTTAAAGATCAGTTATATTTCAATTTGTACAAATAAAGCTAGTTCTTTAAGTCAATATAATCATGGCTCTATTCAATGGACTAAGAGTAGCATTGTACCTGTTAAGGGGAAAGTTTTTTGCAAATTTTATTATTCAATTCAAAGCCAAATAAATGTTATTTGTTATCAAGTCCTTAATTCAAACTATATGTAATGCGTTTTCGGAAGTGAGTCAAACATATGTTACTTATTCTACAGTTTTGCAAGGAGTAGTATCAACTTACTTTAGAGGACATTAACGACTGAAAATGTATACGCTATATTTGGGATGTCTGGACAAGCCGCAGTGCAAAATTCTGCATCCAAATTTACTAAATTTACTAAAATCAAGAGCGCTCAAAGCAAAATAAGAAAACAACTGATTACTATTATTCAACTCTCGGGTGTAAACTAGCAGGGCAGTAACAGCTGCCAACGTTCTGATAAGCTGCATATTATTTAATTATGGAGTTTTTTTTCAGGTGTAATAACATACAAACAGTTTATTTCTTACGTTTATCCATTAAAACATATATCTTTAATTTCTAAAAGTACTTAATTTTTACAGATCTTAGTGAACCAACTTTAGTTGAAGGAAACTTTAGAAAACATGTCAGATAGTCTTTGCTCAAATAGTTTTATATTGGTATTTAATTATTAGATTTACACATTATTTAAATTTAGAAAATAGATTATTTTTTTTAACGTTTGAGCACGAACTACTTGTATTTAAAATGGGAATTATACCCAATATGTTTTATTCAACATAGAGAGGTGATATATTTATTTTTATTATATCTCAATAATTATGGTAGTAGGCTATAGGTTACGTAAGTTTTTGTTTGTAGATATCAATAGTTCACTTTCTAGCACTTCAAACATGTGTTTAATGAATGTTTAAAAATTAAAACTCACACACATCTCACCACCTCATCCATTCACTCTGTCTCTGAGAGTGATCAGATGACTGATGATGTGCTGTAGTTAGCAGGTAAGGCATAGCTTAAAATATCTCACTGAAGACATTCTCAGAACACGTTCAATGTTTTAGTTACTGTAAGTACAACACTAATAATCAATTCAGATGTTGTTGAAGAATGCTAATGATATATTTCTTCGTAAGATATGAATACATTTCTCGTCATTTTTTACATGTCGCGTAAAGGGCTTCACTAAGATCGCACACAATATTCATGTGTATATCTAGATAAATATAACATAAAATAAATATATAATTCTTATAACTGTACTTTATTTGTTAACAAATTTGTTGTTTTTTTTATTTTCTCATTGCGATCATGGTACCAAAATATACAGATTTCATCTGGATCACAAAGGACTAAAATTTTACGGAAGTAAGAACCTATTGTTGGTATATTATAGATTATTTGATTCTTGAGATATTGTGTGAACATACATACAGACATAAATAAATTTTTCTAGCCCCTCCTGTGAATGGTTTCGCTAAGGCTTAGCCCATAAAGGTATAATTAACATGCAATGGTTGGCTGCAGTTTATTTTAATGAATTTCACCTTATAATAAATCCATTTAGTAAACTGAGAGCCCCAGAGAAATTTTGTTTATAAAACTCTGCTTTAACATGAAAAAGCATTCACAATAAAGGTGAGTCCAGACCATTCATAATGTAAAGGAGATTTGATTTAGTAATGCACTCTTTACAATAGAATACCTGGTATAATAGTTTGGTATGAATCGTAGTCACCTTTTGTTACGGGTTAATTCATTTTTAATTAGACAAATATTTTGACCTAATTAAACTCTTAACACTTTATACTCTTTAAAATTTTTATTTATTTATAATTGTGGAAATCTAGTTTATAAATTGTGTATTTGTCCTTTGGCAGTTACCGGTACATAAAGTATATGTTATATTACCGGCAACACAGACAAAGTATACATGAACGCTGGTATAAATATGATACTGAACAAAACTAAATAGCGAAAAAGGGCTCAAATTTTAGATCTGATCCGAAATATGGGTGTGTATTATATACTCTAAAGAGTGCTAACTTCTAAAGAGTCCAAACGTCTGATGAATGCAATATGACACAACAATTGTTATTCGTTTTTGTAGAGAAGGACGATAACTTGTATAAAAAGTGTTAATCATTACATAAACATACAATTTACGACTGAAACAGTAGGATTTCAAATTTTACGACAAATATCCTGTTTTATACATAAACTTGCTGACACGGCCGTGACTTGGTTGTTATGTAATTAGTACCGCCTATCACGCGGCTGATTTGATGTCTTTCTTGGTCTCGTTCTCTAAATGTATTTACATGCTAGCAGTTACCCGCTTCTTCGCCTGCAATTTTGTATCCTTTGTATTCCATGTTCGAGCAAGTTATATTTCCGTCGCTAATCTTGAGTAAGCCTTGGTCAAAAATCAAGAAAACCTGTCGAAAAGTGTACATTTATGACCATGAAATGTACTGTGGTCTTTCAATTTGTTGTTCCATAGTTGATTTTTCCTGGTCTTCCGACCATGAATATATGTATGTATATATCACACTGGACAGAGAAGCCTATCTTTGTAAAAAGATAACTACAATTGGGTTTTAAAACAGGCTTGAAGTAAGTAGTTAGTTGGTAACTTTGCCTTTAATATCACCATTAAAATACTAACTAAACACTGCATACTTAAAATTAGCTAAAATTTAAAGTTAAAAGTATATTTTGATACAAAATGTTCAGTTTTTTATCCAGATATTTTATTGCACTCTGCTAAACAGCGTTTGTAGAAAAATTATATAAGAAGTGATGGTGCTTCTTATTCTATGCTTTCAAGACTATCAATGTTAACAAATAGAAAATTGTGGTTAAGTTTATTAAACATACGGTTGTACTGTAATTAATAGTTGTACTTTGTTTACATAGAATATTTGATTGTATTTAACAAGCTCTATAAATGAATTTAACTCTTTATCTCTAAAAACCTAAATTCGCATAAAATATTTACATGTATTGATCGAGATAAAAATAACCTTACGCGGGTTGAGATATCGATGTAAAATATTCACCATACTTATTAAAATACATTTTGACATACATTTTTGGAGGATAAAAATCCCCCATTCAAAAGGCGTAGAAGAGGGTAGGTAACTTTATATTTTCAAATTGTAACCAATATCTTGTGAAATGTCATTGTAAAGGTCATATAATAATAAAAAGATATGTTTTGAAGTATCCAAGCGTATTTATTTGCCCATAACTTTGATAGGAACGTCATAGAGATGTTTAGTTTATGTCATTGTGTTTCTAACTTAATTAAAATCCATAAATCTTATTTTGACGGAAACAGAATATCTACAACATAGTGAGGTCAGAGTAGGATTCAGCCTACAATATATTGGATGTGGTCAGAGTACTATCCCATCTAGATGCTTGATACTGGTTTACACAGAATACATCACTACTACAATATAGTGAGGTCAGAGTAGGATTTTGTTTCACCTACATCAGGCTATGCTTGATTGGGAACTTTTGCTAAACGCTATGTTTTTAGTTTATGTCATTGAGTTTTCTAACTTAATTAAAATCCATAAATCTTAATTTTGACGAAACAGAATACACTACTTACAGCATAGTGAGGTGTCAGAGTAGGATTTGTTTACCTACATCAGACTGCTTGATTGGAACACATTGATAAACTATGTTTTAGTTTATGTCATTGTGTTTTCTAACTAATTAAAATCCATAAATCTTATTTTTGACGGAAACAGAATATCTAACCAAACATAGTGAGGTCAGAGTAGGATTTGGTTTTACCTACATCAGACTGCTTGATTGGGAGACACTTGATAAACTACGAAACTATGTTTTAGTTTATGTCATTGTGTTTATTCTAACTTAATTAAAATCCATAAATCTTATTTTGACGGAAACAGAATATCTACAACATAGTGAGGTCAGAGTAGGATTTGTTTACCTACATCAGACTGCTTGATTGGGAACACTTGATAAACTATGTTTTAGTTTATGGTCATTGTGTTTCTAACCTTAATTAAAATCCATAAATCTTATTGTGACGGAAACAGAATATCTACAACCTAGTGAGGTCAGAGTAGGGATTTGTTTACCTACATCAGACTGCTTGATTGGGAGCACTTTGATAAACTATGTTTTAGTTTATGTCATTGTGTTTTCTAACTTAATTAAAATCCCATAAATCTTATTTTGACGGAAACAGAAATATCTACAACATAAGTGAGGTCAGAGTAGGATTTGTTTACCTACAATCAGACCTGCTTGATTGGGAACACTTGAATAAACTATGTTTTAGGTATTGTTCATGTATGTGTTTCTAACATTAATTAAAATCCATAAATCTTATTTTGACGGAAATAGATAATACCTACAAAACACAGTGAGGTCCAGAGTAGGATTTGTTTACCTACATCAAGACTGTCTTGATTGGGAGCACTTGATAAAACCTATGTTTAGTTTATGTCTTTGTGTTTTCTAACTTAATTTAAAATCCATAATCTTATTTTTGACGGACACAGAATATAAAATAGCCTACAGCAATAGTGAGGTCAGAAAGCTAGGATTTGTTTACCTACATCAGACTGCTTGATTGGGAACCACTTGATAAACTATGTTTGTAGTTTATGTCATTGTGTTTCTAACTTAATTAAAATCCATAAATCTTATTTTGACGGGACACAGGAATACCTACAGCATAGTGAGGTCAGAGTAGGATTTTGTTTTACCTACATCAGACTGCTTGATTGGGAACACTTGATAAACTATGTTTTAGTTTATGTCTTTGTGTTTCTAACTTAAATTAAAATCCATAAATCTTATTATTGACGGACACACAGAATACCTACAGCATAGTGAGGTCAGAGTAGGATTTGTTTACCTACATCAGACTGCTTGATTGGGAACACTTGATAAAACTATGTTTTTAGTTTATGTCATTGTGTTTTCTAACTTAATTAAAATCCATAAATCTTAATTTTATGACGGACAACAGAATACCTACAGCATAGTGAGGTCAAGTAGGATTTGTTTTACCTACATCAGACTGCTTGATTGGGAATCACTTTGATAAACTATGTTTTTAGTTTATGTCAAATGTGTTTCTAACTGTAATTAAAATCCATAAATCTTATTTTGACGGACACAGAATACCTACTACAGCATAGTGAGGTCAGAGTAGGATTTGTTTACCTACATCAGACTGCTTGATTGGGACACTTGATAAACTATGTTTTAGTTTATGTCATTGTGTTTCTAACTGTAATTAAAATCCATAAATCATTATTTTTGACGTGAAACAGTAATATCTACAACATAGTGAGGTCAGAGTAGGATTTGTTTTACCTACATCAGACTGCTTGATTGGGAACACTTGGATAAACTATGTTTTAGTTTATGTCATAGTGTTTCTAACATAATAAACATCCATAAATCTTACTTATTTGGAACGGACACAGAATACCTACAGCATAGTGAGGTCAGAGTAGGATTTGTTTACCTACATCAGACTGCTTGATTGGGAACACTTGATAAACTATGTTTTAGTTTATGTCATTGTTGTTTCTATCCTTAATTAAAAAAATCCATAAATCTTATTTGACGGACACAGAAAACCTACAGCATAGTGAGGTCAGAGTAGGATTTGTTTACCTACATCAGACTGCTTGATTGGGAGAACACTTGATAAACTATGTTTTCGTTTATGTTCATTGTAGTTTCTAAACTTAAATTAATATCCATAAATCTTATTTTGACGGACGACAGAATACCTACAGCATAGTGAGGTCAGATATAGGATTTGTTTACCTACATCAGACTGCTTGATTGGAACCACTTGATAAACTATGTTTTAGTTTATGTCATTGTGTTTCTAACTAATTAATATCCATAAATCTTATTTTTATACGTGACACAGAATACCTACAGCATAGTGAGGTCAGAGTAGGATTTGTTTACCTACATCAGACTGCTTGATTGGGAACACTTGATAAACTATGTTTTAGTTTATGTCATTGTGTTTCTATCTTAATTAAAATCCATAAAAAACAATTTATTCGTTATTTTGACGGACACAGAAATACCTACAGCATAGTGAGGGTCAGATAGTAGGATTTGTTTACCCTACATCAGTACTGCTTGATTGGGAACACTTGATAAACTAACTATGTTTTAGTTTATGTCATTGTGTTTCTAACTTAATGAAAATCCATAAAATCTTATTTTGACGGACACAGAATACCTACAGCATAGTGAGGTCAGAGTAGGATTTGTTTACCTACATCAGGTCTGCTTGATTATGGGAACACTTGATAAACTATGTTTTGTACGTTTTATGTCATTGTGTTTTTCTAACTTAACTTAAAATCCATAAATCATATTTTGAGACGGACACAGAATACCTACAGCATAGTGGAGGTCAGAGTAGGATTTGTTTACCTACATCAGACTGCTTGATTGGGAACGACTTGATAAACTATGTTTTAGTTTTTATGGTTCATTGTGTTTCTAACTTAAATTAATATCCATAAATCTTTATTTGACGGACACAGAATACCTACAGCATAGTGAGGTCAGAGTAGGATTTTGTTACCTACATCAGACTGCTTGATTGGGAAACACTTGATAAACTATGTTTTAGTTTATGTCATTGTGTTTCTATCTTAAATGTAAAAAATCATAAATCTTATTTTGACGGACACACAGAAATACCTACAGCATAGTGAGGTCAGAGTAGGATTTGTATACCTACATCAGACTTGCTTGATTGGGAACACTTGATAAACTATGTTTTAAGTTTATGTCATTGTGTTTCTAACTTAATTTATATCCATAAATACATATTTTGACGGACACAGAATACCTACAGCATAGTGAGAGGTCAAGAGTAGGATTTGTTTACCTACATACAGACTGCTTGATTGGGAACACTTGATAAACTATGTTTATAGTTTATGTTCCATTGTGTTTCTAACTTAATTAATATCCATAAATCTTATTTTGACGGACACTGAATTACCTACAGCATAGTGAGGTCAGAGTAGGATTTGTTTAGCCTACATCAGACTGCTTGATTGGGAACACTTGATAAACTATGTTTTAGTTTATGTCATTGTGTTTCTAACTTAATTAATTTCCATAAATCTTATTTTTGACGGACCCAGAATACCTACAGCATAGTGGAGGGTCAGAGTAGTATTTGAGTTTACCTACATCAGACTGCTTGATTGGGGAACACTTGATAAACTATGTTTTAGTTTATGGTCATTGTGTTTTCCTAACTTAATTAATATCCATAAATCAATATTTTGACGGGACAAAACAGAATACTACAGCATAGTGCGGACAGAGATAAGGAATTTGTTTCAGGTTTGAGTGTAGGGTTGTGGTCGGGGGGGGGGGGGGGGGGGGGGGGGGGGGGTGGGGGGGGATGGGGTTACCTACATCAGACTGCTTGATTGGGAACACTTGATAAACTATGTATTTAGTTTATGTCATTGTGTTTCTAACTTAATTAATATCCATAAATCTTATTTTTGACGGACACAGAATAACCTACAGCATAGATGAGGTCAGAGTAGGAATTTGTTTACCTACATCAGACTGCTTGAATTGGGAACACTTGATAAACTATTATTTTAGTTTTTTACTGTCATTGTGTTTTCTAACTTAATTAAATCCATAAATGCTTAATTTTGACGGACACAGAATACCTACAGCATAGATTGAGGTCAGAGTAGGATTTGTTTACCTACATCAGACTGCTTGATTGGGAAACAACTTGATAAAACTATGTTTTTAGTTTATGTCATTTGTGTATATCTAACTTAATTAAAATCCATAAATCTTATTTTGACGGACACAGAATACCTAACAGCATAGTGAGGTCAGGAGTAGGATTTGTTTACCTCCATCAGACCTGCTTGATTGGGAACACTTGTTAAACTATGTATTTAGTTTATGTCCATTGTGTGTACTAACTTAATTTAAAATCCATAAATCTTTACTTTGACGGACACAGAATACCTACAGCAATAGTGAGGTCAGAGTAGGATTTGTTTAATACCTACATCAGACTGCTTTGATTGGGAACACTTTGATAAACCTATGTTTTAGTTTATGTCATTGTGTTTCTAACTTAATTAATATCCATAAATCTTATTTTGACGGACACAGCATGACCTACAGCATAGTGAGGTCAGAGTAGGATTTGTTTACCTACATCAGACTGCTTGATTGGGAACACTTGATAAACTATGTGTTTTAGTTTATGTCATTGTGTTTCTAACTATAATTAAAAATCCATAAAATCTTATTTATGACGGACACAGAATACCTACAGCATAGTGAGGTCAAGAGTAGGATTGTTGTTTACCTACATCAGACTGCTTGATTGGGAACTACTTGATAAACTATGTTTTAGTTTATGTCATTGTGTTTACTAACTTAATTAAAATCCATAAATCCTTATTTCTGACGGACACAAGAATACCTACAGCATAGTGAGGTCAGAGTAGGATTTTGTTTACCTCCTACAATCAGACACTGCTTGATTGGGAACACTTGATAAACTATGTTTTTAGTTTATGTCATTGTGTGGATTCTAACTTAATTAAATATCCATAAATCTTATTTTGACGGGACACACAGAATATCTACAACATAGGAGGTCAGAGGTAGGATTTTGTTTTACCCTACATCATGACTGTCTTGATTGGGAGCACTTGATAAACTATGTTTATGTTTAAAGGGTCATGTGTTTCTAACTTAATTAATATCCATAAATCTTATTTTGACGGGACACAGAATACCTACAGCATAGTGAGGTCAGAGTAGGATATGTTTGTACCTACATCAGACTGCTTGATTGGGAAACACTTGATAAACTATGTTTTAGTTTGAGCTCTCCCCTGTTTACAGATGGTAACCTAAGCTAAAATATATCATTATTAACAGATATAAAAAATGGTCATAAATATTTAAATTTGTATTTATTTTACAATAAATAGAAAATGGATATAGTTAGAGAAAAGTTAGGACAGAAGTTTAGAATACAGACCTCGGATAGAATGGAAACTGGGATCCACCGATTTAGTCAATTTTACAAATCACTTGACTCCAACACGTTACAGAATAAGAGAACAATTTTGTCCGAGCAATTTCTTTCATTCTGTTCTATATCATAAAATAGATCTTCGCTAAAATTCCAAATTTATTACCATTTATACACTTATTGCATGCCTATTGTTATTTAGTTCATTTTTATCAGTAAAACTCTACCTGAAGTCTATACAGAATGGTACTGGTCTTTAATATAAATTACATAGGGTTCCAGGTTTAAAATTGTATAATCTATCTAAATATATCTTTTAATTTTCAATAATTTGAGAATACCCGGTGTAATACGCGACCTCGGTAGGCTTTAAATTACATATAAATAAATACCTCGCTTGCCTATGACTCTAACAACACTTTTTTCACAATCCTGTAATGAGGTTGTACGACCGAGATCTATTTCAATTTTTGTCCCTAAATGTTATACCTCAGTAACAAAATTTTGCCTTATATCTCTGGTGTCACACATTTATTATTACATCTACAAAACTATCGAAATGAATTTGTTTTCGTTGTTTTAAAATCTTACACGGAATTTTGTTTTCCTCTTTTTTACTTCTTATTTTCTGATACGTGGTATACTATTAAAATATTAAATAGTTATAATATGTCATTGACAAACCAATAAACACATTTGCATTACGGTTATTTTGAAATTTAAATTAATAGTGTTGTTACTATCTAGCATACTACACAAGTCTTAAACACTACAAAAGTAAAAGTATACAAAATAGTGATTAAATTAACTGAAAATAAATATACTTGTGCTATTATAAAATATTTCAAAGGAAACACCAACACTATTTTTTATTTCAAAGCCAGGTTTAATATTAATACCTTGAAAATATACATAATTTTTAGGTTTTAAGTTACAACTTAATATTTTCCTTATTGCAAAACAATGATTATATAGAGTTTATGAAGCAATTGTTTGTGCTCTTTAAAAAATAAATCTGGAATATTAATTAAAAGAAAAGAACTACTTCCAGTCTTTTGTGTAAATATAAGCCGAATATTATAAAAAAACTGTTTTGATATAAAAAAAACTTACCTTGACGAGTTCACTTCCTAATAGACGGCATATAAACACTTTTAATACTTTTATGCGTGTTCATTTGAATAATGTTCTAGAAAACCGAAATTAATTTTGAATTTATGAGTTCGACCATTATGTCTGTATTTGGACATTCTTGGCAGTTTTAGTTAGCATCCTTGTCATTCAAAGTAATAGATACAAATAGTAATATGCATTAAATAATAATCTCTAGTACGTAATCAAGCAGTTTGATAGGACGTTACGTTACTTGTTATTACTTTAGATACTAGTACTCTTTGTATAGCCATTATCAGTTAATAAGGATACAGTACTGTCTGAGTTATATACATCAAGGAACCATATTGAGAGTCTCCATTTCATCTGATAATATAGTCGAAGAAAAAGGGACTCTGACGTTTTTATGTTGTTAACACTAAAAAATGCTGAAAGTGAAAATTAGCAAGTCAAACTTTATTACAACTCCAAATTACGGAGAGGTGTAAAGGGTAAATTCTCATTCGCTTTAAACAGCACCTCTTTGTTATAAAACCCAGCCCGAGGTGGGCAGTAGATTGTCTCCTGATACACTGCGATTGCTTAAAATAGTAAGAAATGGAAACAATGAAACTTTATTTTATAAATATATATTAAGGTGCTTGAACTGACGTAAGTTGTAGCCTAATGGTATTGTATTGTGCTTGAGTATATAATATTAAGTGTATAGCCTTATAGTATGTATATGAGTTTTATAGTATTTTTAAGCAAACAATATCCTTGGTAACAAGATAAAGAACCATTAAATTTGGTACATAAGTGAAACTTCGCAAAACAGATTTAAAAGTACGAAAAATCGTTTAAAAAACCCCTAATTGGAAAATCCAAATGGCAG